>NW_020861735.1:34047-88748 GCF_003713205.1 Coffea eugenioides
AAAATCCGATTTCACCTTGAATTGAAAACGAATAGGAGAACCCTAATTTCCTATGGTCATTGGCACTTTTCTAGGGTGATTGAACCATGGATAACATGAAATAATAATTTCCAAATAATTTTCAAATAAAAGGGAATTTTTGAGAAATATGTAAGGAATTTGCGAGTCCTCACACTCTCTTCCCCTTAAAAAAATTTCGACCTCGAAATTTCAACTTGCATTAATCAGATCAAAAATAGTTCTTGAAAGTTGATCACGTACTAAGAATCATTTCAATCTTACTTATCACAATCAAATACTAATCAGATCAAATATCTCAGAGGTCAATCACATTATAAGAATCACTCATCACAATCAAGTACTAAAAGTACTCCAATTCTATTTATCACTTAGCAACAAGCCAACCTTAATCAAACAAGAAGACTAGAAGAAGGATGCAAAATCAAAAGTTTTCTCAACCATTTCGGCCACCACCACAATCTGTCAAAACCCAAGCTAAACACTTATTGGACAAGTCCAAGGTATTATTTTAATCTACTCATTCAGTTAAGTCTCGAGTCCAAGACAAAATCTTTTTGATCCTTTCACGCGTAAGGTTTGGAATACTCTAATATCTCATAGACGAGTTTACCAGTAGTGGTAAGGATTACCTTCTTTAATCTCAGGCAACTCTGAACCGTGTGGTGTGTTCATGTCATGCGTTCTTTCAGATGCCACTGGTTGGCTCCTCCTTCCATTAACTTGTCGAGGAACAGTTCCATTTCCCTGTTGAGCAGTAGTTTCTCGTGGATATCTCCTTGGACAGTCATGAACTTTATGGTTGGTACTCCCACACCCCATACACTTTCGTCCCTTTAGCCAACAGTTTTCTTCAGTGTGATTCGTCTTTCCACAATATCCACAAGTCGGACGGGGTATTGTGACCTGACTTGCTTGCGAAGTTTTCTTTGATCGTATTTGTCCCACTGAAGTCCCTCGCGACATAGTTCCTTTTGGTTCCTTTATCATGAGTGGTGCAGGAAGTAACAGTCCTACTCCATCCATTTCTTTTCTAACTTTGGGTGGTGGTTCATTTTCCCCTAGTGTACTATCAGATGCATTTCTTTTCCTTGCTTGAAAAGCTCTCAGTTGAGATTTTATACTTTCTACCCTTTGCGCTTTTTCGAGAGCGTCACTAAACGTTTCGATCTGTGCTGCGGCAAGGGCATCTTGGATTTCTAAATTTAATCCTTGGATAAACCGTCTTATTCTTTTCCGTTCAGTAGACACCAATTCTGGGGCATAGGTAGATAACTTCGTAAAGCGTGTTTCATACTCAGCTACGCTCAAAGTTCCTTGACGAAGCTTTATAAAATCATCTTCTCTCTTTTCTTGGACAAGTGGAGGAAGAAATTTCTCATTAAATTCACGTACAAAATTTATCCAAGTCCTTGGAGTTTGATCCCTTTCCCACTTGTTTCTTATAACATTCCACCAGGCTCGTGCTGCTCCTTCAAGTTGAAATACAGCAAAGGTGACTTGTCTCTCCTCGGTGTAATCCAAAGCATCGAATATATTTCTTATATTTTCTAACCAATTCTCAGCCACTTCTGGATCAGGTTCTCCAGCAAATTTGGGCGGGAAGAATTTCTGAAACCGCTCTAAAGCTCGATCCTCCCCTATTTCTTGGTTTCCTTGTCCAACACCTTGACCTTGTTGAGCTACTAAGAGCTCCAGGATATCCGTCATGCGAGTTAAAACTTGTCCCATTTGGTCATTTCCTCTCCCAGCACTTGGCTCAGCATTTTGGTCAATATCAGATCTATTATCTACTCTTTCATTTCGGGGTTGTCTAGGTTGACGTCCCTTTCGTTGTCCTCTAGTTTCCATGTCCACGGCTAATCTATACACACATATATAAATCTCACACTAAGCCTTAGTCGAACTACACACAGGTGCCAGTAACACCCTTTAGAGGAAAAGAAATCACATATACATATATCATTATCACTGTGCAAGCACACGCAAACTAGAGTTCATTAAATCATAAAACAAGTTATGGCCAAGTAAAGTCCATGCCAAATCAAAGTCAATGCCAAAATAAACAAGTAATTATCACAAGTACACTCGTTCCCAAGGCGCAACTCTTAAGTTTTACCCCCGTCGTCTCACTATAAAAGATCACAAGTAGGGATTCATTAGATTAATTGGAACTAGATGATTCTCGTTCCTTAACATGCTCGATTTCAATCTCACCACAAGGATCTTTGGGTTACAATATTTTCCAGACTCAGCTAAGATGACCCCGTCCGGTCTCTCACGTCACTTCCTAGTCACTAGATGTCCGTAGATTTCTTATATTCATTTTAGTCGGACAAAGCCTGTTCATGTTCCAAAATACAAGTCTCAAGTACCTAGTAGCTAGCATCGCCTCAACTCTGGAGTACTCGGGCACGAGAATCCGAAATAAGGTAATTCACAACTCAAGCCGGCCGGTCCCAAGAGTATATCACCAAATTCGGGATTCCTACCCAACATACATATCAAATTCCTCCAAGTATCAAGATAAAGGTTTTTATAACTATCACATCTATGATCCACCCCTTCACTCTAGAAGAGCACTTAACCCTTTTTCTCATCCATATGATAAGGACCATAACACCACTTGATCCTATCTTGCTCCTTTGTAGGGACCACGTGAAGTGGCTCTAAATTACATCGCTACAAGAAATCATTTAACTTTCAAGCCAGTCCCACAGTTTGGCATCCTAAACATCAGCCTAGGATACACTACAAAGATCTGAAGCCTAAGCTCTGATACCACCTGTGACGGCCCCACCTCCCCCTAAGGCGCACCAAAGGGTTCGGCGGACCGCCTGCCCAGCTCTCGCCAGGACTCAGTCACTCGTATCACGTGCGTACATCCATAGACAATAAGTAACCCATCCACTTCAACTTAATATATACATAGATGCTCAAGTAAAAGATAAGAAACTTCTACACACCAGAAGTTTTCAAAGTTTTTACCATTCAAGTACAAACATCGAATATACAAGGTTCTCATTCCTCATACAACCAGCCCGTGCCAAGCACTAGGGCGAGAACTATTACAAGGCCAAAGAACTAGATCAACCAGACTATACAGAACTCTTGTCCTTGCTCGCCTTCCCCTGCTAAGGAAAACAATTGACGTGGTATAAGCTAAAAAGCCCAGTGAGGTTCTATATAAATAAACAAGTAATTAAACAAGGAACATATCAAAAGGTATGGCACATGATTTCATGTTGGCATTTTAGCATGGAACAATTATCATGATACACGGTAACCATATACTGAAGGATACGGTGTTCCGGTGGAACTTTGTCGGTCCTCTGCACCTTATAACTTCCGGATCCCCACGGTTGACTGGCCATCACCTTATCCCTCCAGTGGTAATACTCGAGTATACCGACGGTTGTCCAGGGTTCCAACCTACCCGACCGAGCCCAGTCCTGGCTCGAGTAGGTCGGTAACCGAGGCGGGGCCCAAGTTCAGCTTAGAGCTTACAACATGCACAAGTAACCAAGTAAATCGGTAAACGGTAAATGGTAAAATTCATCAATTGAATAGGTCGAATGAGGTAAAGTACACACTCGCCTAACAATGATGGACAACTTCATATAGCATGTGATTCATGATAATTAAGTAATCAAGTGGACACTTAGCACGTAAACAATACAGATTGATTTCATGGGAGCATGTAATTCACGAATATCACGTAATCACATAAATTGGAAATCGAGTAAACAGATAGTCAGGTAATCAGGTAGTCACAGAAAACACGGGTATATAGAACACTCACCTATTTACGCACAACAACGTGCAAAATATCCTTCCGGATATTATCTTTAGTCACTGAGAAAACCTAAAATTAAATGAAAAGAATATTACCACTCATTTATCACAAACAATTAGGTGCAATCAAAGAAACTCGACGAATGATGAGTAGAACGTATAAAAAGAGACTTTAAAGTGGAACGAGGACATTTGGACCCGTGGAAAAAATACTCAAGAAAATCCTAAACCACTCCTCTTTATTTGGTAAGAGTAAGTAAACATTTGGAGTTTCCAATTGAAGAAGGATCATGTTTTTAAGATGGAAAAACGGTCATAGTATTATACAAGTTCAAATAGAACTTAGCTTTCGGGCGAAAATTTGGGCAGCATGCCCTTTGTGTTTACCTAATTTCCAGCCATTTATGGCTTCATGATTTTTCTCAGCCAATCCCAAAGTCATGTACAGCACAAACTCATCATAATAGCCATTTCATAGGCTCAAGACAATATAAGAACAAAATCAAAGGAATAACAAGTGCGGAAATGCAATTTGACAAAAGACAGCTTTGACGGGTTCATGCATAACGGTCACAACCGGAGTTACACTTATCGGATTGGGATGAAACTTAAGCCGTTTCGAAGCTAAGACACAGGAATACAATGTTGAAGAAGGCCACTCAGTCCAGTTTGCCCTGTATCTAGGTCAAATTTATCAAAATGATCCCAGATTTTCTAGTTCGAGGTTTACTGTGGTAGTCTTGATTCATCCACTCTAATCTCCGCACACATAACTCCAAATCCAATAATTCCAAAGCCATATGAAAGCTAAGACAAATGTATACAATTCTCATGAAGATGACTTAGTCAGATTTACAGTGCAATCTAGTCAAATGCCCACTTTACAGATCCAAAATCCAACTAGTTGGTCAATTAACCGCACTGCATTCAAATGACCATATCCCAGTCTACCGAGGTCCGTTTAAGACGTTCTTGGCGGCGTTGAAAAGCTAATACAGGGTACTAAAACTTTCATGTTTTGACAATTGGCTAAATCTGAACGGATTATAGTAAACAAACACAACCAAAGAGACTAAACTGTCCACGCGGAATTCTGGAAAGTAACCTAGATCAGCGAGGGTATTTTCGTCGTTTCACAAGCTACGTTGCTCCGATTGAGCTGAAATTTTATAGGCATATATAAAATACCATTCTCTACAACTTTCATGTTTTTTTCCAAGCCAAATTCGGCCTCTAACATGGAGAAATAAAATCGGGCAGAAAAGGGGGAAAATTTTCCAGAAATCTGGAATTTTGATTTCTAATGGAACCTTTCTTGATTTCTTGCTCCCATCATCACTATAACCACTTATCTAAGCTTAGATACAACATAGATCATCCATATAGCAAGTATAAGCAGCACATACCTCAAAAGAAACAAGGCTTGCAAGAGTACCACTTCACTTCCTCTTGAAAATTTTAGCTTCCCTAGCTTCCCAAGATCACAATTCACACTTTAATCGGTTTAGAATTTGTTTCTTGCACTTGGATGGTGCAAATCAAGAAGAAATTTTGGTTTTCTCTTGCTCTCCCTTTCCTCTCTCCTTGCTCGGCTATGCAGCAGAAAAATTGGGGAAGAATGAAGCTCACTTGGTCTTATAAGAAGACAAGAAAATTAGAACAAATTCTGTCCACAAGTTTAGCCAACACTTGGCTTGATTTCCACCACACAATTTTCTCTCTCCTTCCTTGCATTTTAGCCACAAATTTCGGCCAAGCTGTCATCATGAGAGAGGAGATATTTTACTCCATTAGTAATAAACTTGTGTGACAAGTAAGTGGCGGTCAAGTGGTCGGTTCAAACGGTAGTGCACGGTACACGTCGGTGTGACGCGTTTTCTCTTAAATCGCACGTACTAGGGTTTTTGCTTCCTATTCACTAACTTTTTATCATTGCTTCTAATCACATATTATTTCTCACTTAAAAGTCACTCTTAAGCACCAAATTTGATCCTTACTCGGTACCGGATAATTATACTTCGGTTACACGAAAAATCCGATTTCACCTTGAATTGAAAACGAATAGGAGAACCCTAATTTCCTATGGTCATTGGCACTTTTCTAGGGTGATTGAACCATGGATAACATGAAATAATAATTTCCAAATAATTTTCAAATAAAAGGGAATTTTTGAGAAATATGTAAGGAATTTGCGAGTCCTCACAATATGCATATGAAACCCTACTGGGGTTATGTTTGGCTTGGCTTTATGACGCGTTATCGAGTCTCATTGTACTTGTTTGTATGTTTTAAGGCTTACTTTTATTCCGGTCATTTCCTAGTTAACTTTTACTTTGGGCCTAGTGAATGGCTTTTGGAAATGAGGTGAATTTTGTGTGAGATGTTGGGACTGATTCGAGGAAATAATGAAGCCTTAATGGCTGGAAAAGTAAGAAATTTAGGGGAAGTGCTGCCCGATTTTCTAGGCCGTTTGGTTCTTTTAAGTTGGATTTGCCTTTTGGTAGAAATAAAAGGGCTTTTGGGTTATTGAACCTAGGTCTTTATGCTATCTTTTGTTCCCAAAAAATCATGTTTTGTACCCTTGCATTAGTAATTATTTGGCGAGGCATACGACTAGTAGTCGAGCCTCATGTGCATTGTGTTTACTCGATTACAGATGTGAAACCTTCAATTGGTTTATTTTGGTTATTTTAGGATTTCTTGGCGATTAAGGCCAATCGGAAGTAAAAACTTTTGAAGTTGAGCCGGTGAGTGTACCACTCCCCTCCATTTCTGTCTAACTTGATTTCTGCTCTGCAATCTGTTAAATTTGTTTGAGACGAGGGTGTACTTTATCACACTCGTTCTTCTATCTGTTCATATGCCAATTTTGAGTGCCTATCTGAATCTGCCGTCTGAATCTGCTATCTGAATCTGCTATTTTGTATCTGTATCTGAATCCGTTATCTGTGTCTGCATCTGTTCGGATTTCTATGACCTATGAGCTCAATCCTGTGGCTAAGTTATTCGAGTCGGGCCGGCAAGGGCCTGGACGATTAGATAACGAACCACGGTAGTCTGTTCGGGGATTTTTGGGTATTGAGACCCTTGATTCCGGTATACTCGAGTATTACCATTTCTGTTCGGTTACGGTGAGCGGGCCCGGTAAAGGGGTGTTTGGTGGATGGAATTCGGTGTAAAGAGGGGTCTACGGACGTTTTGGTTCTATATACGTTGACGGAGAGTCAACCGGTTTGGATCAAGTACTGCGCTGGAAATTTGGCTCCTGAGAGCCACCCGTATCCTTCTGATTTGAATCATTGGTTCCTTTGCTTTACATCTGGCATGTGTATCTGATTTGTTAAATGTGAAATGCCATGATTTTCTGCTATATGTTTGGTACCTCATTGAGCGCAAGCTCACCCCTTTCTGTTCCTTTTTGTTTTCCTTACAGGAAAATAAACCCTTTTGGTCTGGATTTGACAAATGGCTGCCAAATTGAGCTAGTTGAACATATCTTTTGTATAGCTCATGTATTAAAACCCTAAGTGTACTTTTGGGGCGTTTTCTCTTTTGATTTGGCAAACCGTGTATATGTATTAACTTTTGAAAACTTTTGTATGTCATTTGGATTGAAATTTTGGATTGTAATCGCTAAAGTTCAGATGTGAATGTTTGCGTGCTCTTTCGGTTGGGTTCTGACGGGTCGGTTACTATCATGGCCGACTCCGGATTTCATTTTTCTTATTTTGGGTTATTTTTCCATTTTGACTTATTTACGCTCGTTTGTAAGTTTCGGATCGCAATAGATAGTTCTAGTCTGCATCGTTAGTCCTGGAGAGAGCTGGGCAGGCAGCCCGGTAACCCCTTTGGTTCACCTTAGGGGAAAGTGGGGCTGTTACAAGTGGTATCAGAGCCATATGCCGACAGTTGGGACTTTACGTCCTTCGTCTGGAAAAGCCCCGAGCCTCTCGTTCGTGAAGAGTCACGAAGCGAAACTCTCCGTAGGGGATGCCCGCGTGCGGGTGGCAAGCTGATAGGTACCCTGTAATGTGACCCTGAGAACTGTTACAAGTGGTATCAGAGCCACTTCGCGTGGTCTCTGCGCGGAGTGAGACTGGGCCAAGTGGTGTTGTGGTCCTAATTTCATGAATATGTCTAAGTGCTCGTTTGAGCATAAGTTATGAACCGGGCATGTGATAAGTGTACGAATCATTATCATGGGACTCGAGGAAGCTAGGTATGTATGTCGGGTAGGAATCTTTAATAAGGATGGTTTGCTCTTGGGACCGGCCGGCTCGAGTTGTGAATTATCTTAGATGGGATTCTTGCGCCCGGATACGAAAGATGTGAAGGCCTAGGTTAAAAGGACTTGGGCAAACTAGAAATGTAATTCTATGGAACTTCGTGTGGTCTATACGGGTATTGTTAAGCATGATCACTCTTGATTAAGATATAAACGGTGTGGTTTTCGTAGAGTAAGGACGGAGCTCTAGAGAGAAAAGATTTTCGTTAGTGATTGTTGTACTTGTGACCTAGTGTGTTTATAATACTTTTGGATAACCCCGCTACTTTCATGGATTTTTCATATTTGTATCTAATTGATTGCTACTGTGTGGCTTGTTTGGTACAGCTATGTTATATATGTATACTTTTGATCTGTACGTACCTTTTGCTACTTGCTTTGGTCTACCTATGTTTAATATTATATTCCCGCTTCGACCCTAGATTTATTAGACCAATGGAAGGCACTCGTAGTGGACGGGGCCGTGGGCGTGGAAATAGGCAACCTACGCCTGAAAGGGGTACTGGGGAAACCTCATCTGGACCAAACCCTGAACTTAGGGTTGACCCCAATGTCCAAATAGCTGCTGCTATGCAGCAAATGACTGCTTTGCTAGCCCAAGTGGTGCACCAACAAGGTCAAAACCCTAACCCTAACCCTGGGAATCCTGGTAATCACATAGAGGGCGAGGATAGAGCCCTTGAGAGATTTCAGAAGTTCTCCCCACCCAAATTTCTTGGAGGCCCTGATCCTGACGTAGCTGAGAAGTGGCTGGAGAAGATGATCGATATTTTCGCTGCTTTACACTATACCGAGGAGAGACAGGTAACCTTTGTTGTCTTTCAACTAGAGGGAGCCGCCCGTTCCTGGTGGAATGTTATTCGAATGAAATGGGAAAGAGAACAAACCCCGAGGACGTGGGCGAACTTTATGAGGGAATTTAATGCCAAGTTTTTCCCTCCTCTCATCCAAGAAAAGAAGGAAGATGAATTCATTCGGCTTCGCCAGGGAACACAAACCGTAGCCGAGTATGAGAGTCAATTCACTCGGTTGTCTAAGTTTGCGCCCGAACTGATTATAACCGAACAAAGACGGATAAGGCGATTCATCCAGGGATTAAATGTTGAAATTCAAAAGGATCTGGCGGTAGCCCAACTTAATACCTTTAGTGATGCTGTGGAGAAAGCCCAACGGGTTGAAAATGCGAGGCTACATGTTAGAAATTTCCAAACCAAGAAAAGGGGCTTTCCTGGGAGCAGTTCGGAACAGGAAGATAAGAGCACACCCCCTAAGAGTGGAAAAGGAAACGGGGGAGTACGACAACCGGGGGTGACCAGTGGTGTCTCACCGGGAGGATCGGTCACTGCTACTCGAGGTCCCTGTGGATATTGCGGAGGGCCAAGTCACACGGAGGCAAATTGTTGGAAGAAAGAAGGAAAATGCCTGCGCTGTGGTAGCGCCGAACATCGAATTGCTAACTGTCCAGCACGACTGCGCGAAGGGAGAGGGACTCCGCCACCAACCAAGACTAACTCTCAGCAACCAGCTAAGACCAACCCTGGACAGTCGAAAGGAGAAGGGACTGGAGCGAAAGTACCGGCTCGAGTATATTCCCTGGAGCATCATCAGGTCCCTGACTCGTCTGAGGACGTAGAAGGTACGATCCGTTGGGTACCTTAGATTTGGTGGATTCCGCTGATAAGAAAATTTCGAGGACGAAATTTCTTTAAGGGGGAGAGAGTGTGAGGACCCGTAATTTTCTTAATTTCTAGGTTTTAATTTCTTTTAATTATACGTTTTTCCACCTTTACTTTATTCGAAAAATTGTGCAAATAAATTTTATGAGTAAATATAGCTTTTAAATGATTTTTCTAGTATCGGTTAGTTTTTGAGAAAATTAAGAATATATTATGGACGTGGGACCCACTAGTGCGAAAAGTTCGGAAAAATTCGGCCAATTAGGTTAAATTCCGGATACTGTGTAAAATTTATCGGGTGTTAAGAGATAAGTAGAGTGTGTGAAATGATTGATGTGAGAGAGAAAAGAAAGAATAGGAATGCATTAATGGAGTGCCACGTGTCACTTGGTGATTGGTTTTGACTTAAGAACACTATTCATTTTTTTTGACTTTTGACCAAAATTGGTTAAATATCTAAAAATTTCACAAAACAATCACCATTTTCTTTCACCTTGTGGCCGGCCCTCTCTCTTGCCAAGAAGGAAGAAAACTTCTTCAATCTTCAAGCTTTCCACTAGCTCAAATCATCCAAATCAATCACACAAACTAGTTTCCACTCCATACAATCTTTCCATTTAGTGTTAGTGGTGAGTTTGGTGAAGTTTTTGGAAGAGCTAAGGTGGTCTACAACTCCTCTTCTCTTGTTTACTAGGTAAGTGATGATTGAACATCCTCTTATAGCTAATGATGTTTATTTTGTGCCTAATGGTGACTTGAGTGATGGAATGTGTGATTTATTTCTTGATTTGAAGTGATTTGGTGAAGTTTTTATTTTATTGAGGAATTTTCTGGTTTAATATGAATGGGATGTTGTGGCTATTTTTGATGATTGACAATGGCTTATAATGACTCTAGTAGGTGTGAATTATTGATAATTGCAATCAATTTTGGGTTTGGATTGAAATGAGAAAAGTTAGGGTTGATAACCCCTAATTCTGTCCGGTTTTGGATCATAGGGTTAGAGGCCGAATTGGACTTTACTCAAAACATGAAAGTTGTAGGTATTGATGAGTTTGAAGTGCCTACAAAATATCAGGTCATTTAGATTAGTGTAGAGTGAGATATGTCATTTTTACTGTTGCTGTTCTGGGTAATCAGAATGTACGAACTGTGATTGTAATCGTCTGTTTTGACTGGAATTGCTTTGGATTTGGATGTTGGTGTCTTCTGAGGAAATGTAGCTTGATGTCTTAGCTATCATATGCCTTTGGAATCAATTCATTTGGACCTGTGTAGACTGCGTTGGACAAATTACAGCATTGTGTGATTTGGGAACCTGCAATTACGGTTCTGGGTTGGTTTTCTGCATTTTTGACCTAGTTGTGCTAGGATTTGGACTGAGTGGCCTTCTACATTGTTGTAGCCCTGTATTTTAGCTTCGAGATGGTGGGTCTTACACCCTCATCCGATAAGCGTAGCGCTTAAAGTCATTCAAGTACAAAATTTAGCTAGGAAAATGACCGGAAAGGAAAGTCAAGCCCTAAAATATTCCAATAAGCACAATAAGACTCGATTACAAGTCATAAACCAATGCCAAATACTACCGAAATAGGGTTCCATAAGCATACATAAGCATTAGAGGAAACCAGAAAAATCCGGAAATGGAGTTAAGTGTTAACCCAAAAAAAATAGTTTTTGACATCATTTTGCGGTTTTGGTACCAATGGCACTATGATTATCGGATGGAGGTGCAAGAGACACCGTTTCGAAGCTAAGAGATAGGGCTACAATGTTATAGAAGGTCACTCAGTCCAGTTTTGAGTGTAACCAGGTAAAAAATGCAATATACTACACCAGAACCGTAAAAACAGATTCACAAATCGCATTCTGGTGCAAACATCATAAATCAGGCTACCTAAGTCCAAATCCAGTAATTCTAAAGCCATCCGAAAGCTAAGAAACAGGGATACAATTCATCAGAAGGCCTCAATAACTAATTCCGAAGTATTCCCAACCAAAATAACCCAGTACAGAAGCAATTCTCAAATTCGGGTAGAAACAGGGCAACAAAGGTAATTCCGTCTTTTCACAAGCTATGTTGCTCCGATTGACCTGAAATTTTGGAGGCATCTCTAAAATATCATTCCCTACAACTTTCATGTTTTAACCCAAGGCCAATTCTGTGACACCCCAACTTTTAAGATGCTATTGTTTCACGGTTTCTTTAGTTCATTTTATTTTAAAACATTATTTTGTTTTAAAAGACTAGAAACCCTAAAATTTTAATCAAAAACCCTAGTTTACTTGTGACTATGTTTAAATCCCTCATATTTGACTCAAAACCCTAATTTTATTCTATGGAATTGTAAAATTCATCACATTTTTCTTAAAATTCCTTTTATTTGGAAATTATTCATTTATTATGGCCCTACTACTCAAGCACCCCATAATAAGTGCAATTGAACCATGAAAGTAAAGGTTTTCACTTTTGGTTTCAAGATTGGAGCAAACTTAGGGTTTTCACGATTTTTTCGCCGGATGAATTTTCGGTACGGAGCAAGGATCAAATTTGGTGATTAAAAGTGACTTTTAAGTGAGAAATAATATGTGTTTAGGAGTAATGATACAAGGGTAGCAAATAGGAAGTAAAAACCCTAGTACATGTGTTTTTAAGAAAAACGGCGCGAACCGACGAGTACCGTGCACTACCGATTGACCGCACCACTTGACCACCACTTTCTTACCATACAAGCTCATTAATACTTGAGCAAAATATCTTCTCATTTGCCAGCTAGTTTGACCGAAATTTAGGTCTCAAAATAGCAAGGAAAAGAAAGAGAAAAATGAAAGGTGGTGGTGGCGACACTTGTCGTCACCTAAGAGTTTCTTGACCAAGAGAGTATGTGAGGACCCGTAATTTTCTTAATTTCTAGGTTTTAATTTCTTTTAATTATACATTTTTCCACCTTTTCTTTATTCGAAAAATTGTGCAAATAAATTTTATGAGTAAATATAGCTTTTAAATGATTTTTCTAGTATCGGTTAGTTTTTGAGAAAATTAAGAATATATTATGGACGTGGGACCCACTAGTGCGAAAAGTTCGGAAAAATTCGGCCAATTAGGTTAAATTCCGGATACTGTGTAAAATTTATCGGGTGTTAAGAGATAAGTAGAGTGTGTGAAATGATTGATGTGAGAGAGAAAAGAAAGAATAGGAATGCATTAATGGAGTGCCACGTGTCACTTGGTGATTGGTTTTGACTTAAGAACACTATTCATTTTTTTTGACTTTTGACCAAAATTGGTTAAATATCTAAAAATTTCACAAAAAAATCACCATTTTCTTTCACCTTGTGGCCGGCCCTCTCTCTTGCCAAGAAGGAAGAAAACTTCTTCAATCTTCAAGCTTTCCACTAGCTCAAATCATTCAAATCAATCACACAAACTAGTTTCCACTCCATACAATCTTTCCATTTAGTGTTAGTGGTGAGTTTGGTGAAGTTTTTGGAAGAGCTAAGGTGGTCTACAACTCCTCTTCTCTTGTTTACTAGGTAAGTGATGATTGAACATCCTCTTATAGCTAATGATGTTTATTTTGTGCCTAATGGTGACTTGAGTGATGGAATGTGTGATTTATTTCTTGATTTGAAGTGATTTGGTGAAGTTTTTATTTTATTGAGGAATTTTCTGGTTTAATATGAATGAGATGTTGTGGCTATTTTTGATGATTGACAATGGCTTATAATGACTCTAGTAGGTGTGAATTATTGATAATTGCAATCAATTTTGGGTTTGGATTGAAATGAGAAAAGTTAGGGTTGATAACCCCTAATTCTGTCCGGTTTTGGATCATAGGGTTAGAGGCCGAATTGGACTTTGCTCAAAACATGAAAGTTGTAGGTATTGATGATTTTGAAGTGCCTAAAAAATATCAGGTCATTTCGATTAGTGTAGAGTGAGATATTTCGTTTTTACTGTTGCTGTTCTGGGTGATCAGAATGTGCGAACTGTGATTGTAATCGTCTGTTTTGACTGGAATTACTTTGGATTTGGATGTTGGTGTCTTCTGATGAAATGTATCTTGATGTCTTAGCTATCATATGCCTTTGGAATCAATTCATTTGGACCTGTGTAGACTGAGTTGGACGAATTACAGCATTGTGTGATTTGGGAACCTGCAATTACGGTTCTGGGTTGGTTTTCTGCATTTTTGACCTAGTTGTGCTAGGATTTGGACTGAGTGGCCTTCTACATTGTTGTAGCCCTGTATTTTAGCTTCGAGATGGTGGGTCTTACACCCTCATCCGATAAGCGTAGCGCATTGTGTGCCATTATCGCATTAGGAGGCCAAAACTGTTTTTGGTGTTGGGACAAATGAGTTCCATTTCCTGATTTTCTGGTTTGCTTATATGTCTATATATGCATATGAAACCCTACTGGGGTTATGTTTGGCTTGGCTTTATGACGCGTTATCGAGTCTCATTGTACTTGTTTGTATGTTTTAAGGCTTACTTTTATTCCGGTCATTTCCTAGTTAACTTTTACTTTGGGCCTAGTGAATGGCTTTTGGAAATGAGGTGAATTTTGTGTGAGATGTTGGGACTGATTCGAGGAAATAATGAAGCCTTAATGGCTGGAAAAGTAAGAAATTTAGGGGAAGTGCTGCCCGATTTTCTAGGCCGTTTGGTTCTTTTAAGTTGGATTTGCCTTTTGGTAGAAATAAAAGGGCTTTTGGGTTATTGAACCTAGGTCTTTATGCTATCTTTTGTTCCCAAAAAATCATGTTTTGTACCCTTGCATTAGTAATTATTTGGCGAGGCATACGACTAGTAGTCGAGCCTCATGTGCATTGTGTTTACTCGATTACAGATGTGAAACCTTCAATTGGTTTATTTTGGTTATTTTAGGATTTCTTGGCGATTAAGGCCAATCGGAAGTAAAAACTTTTGAAGTTGAGCCGGTGAGTGTACCACTCCCCTCCATTTCTGTCTAACTTGATTTCTGCTCTGCAATCTGTTAAATTTGTTTGAGACGAGGGTGTACTTTATCACACTCGTTCTTCTATCTGTTCATATGCCAATTTTGAGTGCCTATCTGAATCTGCCGTCTGAATCTGCTATCTGAATCTGTTATTTTGTATCTGTATCTGAATCCGTTATCTGTGTCTGCATCTGTTCGGATTTCTATGACCTATGAGCTCAATCCTGTGGCTAAGTTATTCGAGTCGGGCCGGCAAGGGCCTGGACGATTAGATAACGAACCACGGTAGTCTGTTCGGGGATTTTTGGGTATTGAGACCCTTGATTCCGGTATACTCGAGTATTACCATTTCTGTTCGGTTACGGTGAGCGGGGCCCGGTAAAGGGGTGTTTGGTGGACGGAATTCGATGTAAAGAGGGGTCTACGGACGTTTTGGTTCTATATACGTTGACGGAGAGTCAACCGGTTTGGATCAAGTACTGCGCTGGAAATTTGGCTCCTGAGAGCCACCCGTATCCTTCTGATTTGAATCATTGGTTCCTTTGCTTTACATCTGGCATGTGTATCTGATTTGTTAAATGTGAAATGCCATGATTTTTCTGCTATATGTTTGGTACCTCATTGAGCGCAATCTCACCCCTTTCTGTTCCTTTTTGTTTTCCTTACAGGAAAATAAACCCTTTTGGTCTGGATTTGACAAATGGCTGCCAAATTGAGCTAGTTGAACATATCTTTTGTATAGCTCATGTATTAAAACCCTAAGTGTACTTTTGGGGCGTTTTCTCTTTTGATTTGGCAAACCGTGTATATGTATTAACTTTTGAAAACTTTTGTATGTCATTTTGGATTGAAATTTTGGATTGTAATCGCTAAAGTTCAGATGTGAATGTTTGCGTGCTCTTTCGGTTGGGTTCTGACGGGTCGGTTACTATCATGGCCGACTCCGGATTTCATTTTTCTTATTTTGGGTTATTTTTCCATTTTGACTTATTTACGCTCGTTTGTAAGTTCCGGATCGCAATAGATAGTTCTAGTCTGCATCGTTAGTCCTGGCGAGAGCTGGGCAGGCAGCTCGCTAACCCCTTTGGTTCGCCTTAGGGGAAAGTGGGGCTGTTACAGAGTAACCATCCTTCTTATCCCAATTTTTGCACCTTTCCTCTTCATTATTTCAGCAGCTTGGCCGACCAAAGAGAGAGAGAAAAGAGAGAACAAGAACAACTTTCTTCTTCTTGATCTTAGCTATCCAAGTGAGAAATCAAACTTCCAAACCGATTAAAGTGCTAGTTGTGGGCTTAAGAAGCTAGGGCAAACAAAAATTTCTAAAGGAGGTGGAGTATCACTCTTCCAAGCTTGTCTTTGAGGTATAAGATCTGATTATGGTTTTTGGTCTTTTAAATTTTGGTTTAAGATGCTATCTAGTTCATGTTTTGGCTTGATTACAAGATATGCAAGTTGTTGTGATGAATTTTGGATGATTTAAGCAAGTTAGGATTTGATTAATTTCTGCCTAAACTTGTTGTATGGTTGATAGATGTTGTATATAAGGTTATATAAGGGGTTTTGGTAGCAAGTGAAGCAAGAAATCAGGAAAGGTTGCATTGAAATCAACAAATTCCAGATTTCTGGAAAATTTCCCCTCTTTCTGTCCGGTTTTTGTTGTACCATTTTAGAGGCCGAATTGGGCTTGGAATAAAACATGAAAGTTGTATAGAATGGTATTTTATAGGTACCTACAAAATTTCAGCTCAATCGGAGCAATGTATCTTGTGAAAAGATGGAAATACCCTCGCTGTTCTAGGTTACATTCCAGAGTTCCGCGTGGACAGTTTAGTCTATTTGGTTGTGTTTATTCACTATAATCCGTTGGGATTTAGCTATTTTACAAAAAATGAAAGTTTTATTAATCTGTCTTAGCTTTTAAACGCCTCCAAGAACACCTTAATCGGACCTTGGTAACCTGAGATATGACCATTCCAGTGTAGTGCGGTTAATTAGCCAACTAGTTGGATTTTGGTTCTGTAAATTGGGAATTTGACTAGGTTTCATTGGAAAATGGACTAAGTGATCTTCATAAAAATTGTATCCCTGTGTCTTACCTTCGAAACGGTATAAGTTGCGCCTCAATCCAATAAGCGTAGCCTCGGATGTGTTATTTCCGCAACCACGCATCAAATCTGCCTTTTGCTAGGTTACATTTCCGCACTTGTTATCACTTTGATTTTTGTTCTTATGTTGTTATGAGCCTATGGAATGGCTATTGAAATGGAATTGTGTTATGGATAACTTTGGGTTGGATTGAGTAAAATATTGAAGCCATAAATGGCTGGAAAATGGGTAAACACAAGGGGCATGCCGCCGAATTTTCACGAGAAAGATAAACTAGTCTTCGGAGTCCTAGTTTTATATTTTGCAAATTTAACTTGGATACACTGAAAAATGGATTGAGTTATCTTCATGGAAGTTGTAAACTTTTGTCTAAGGTTCGAGACACTATCTAGTACCTTTTGATCCGATAACCCTAGCTCCCGTTATGGACAAGATCGTGTAACCGTTTTGATTATTTTGACCGTTTTCAACTGAATTCGATCGTTTCAGTTATAAATTGCTATTGTATGGCCGTTTCATTCATGTGTGTATATAATCTGCCCATACAGATCTTGAGGCTTTTGACGGTGACGGTCAAGCTCCGTGAATTGTATCATTTTCGTGCCAAGTTGTATCAAGTGAGTAATTGGGTGGTTATTGATGTGAAATTGTTAAAGTGTTTTGTACATGTTAAATGGGTACATAGGCGAGGGTGTACTTTATCTCACTCGACCTAAGCCCATCATTTATTTTGATTTCCTATGTGAGAATACATGCTTTATGTTGAGTATCACCCTCTTGCTGTGTGCTGAGGAGGGGAATTACATGACTTGAGTATCACCCTTTTGCTGTGTGCTGATAAGGGTGATCTCGTGACTTGAATTAAACCCCATTTGCTGTGTGCTGTTTGGGGTAAGTATCTTGTTGTGCACTTGTTGAGAGATACCGTCTATTGAGAGATCGGATATCTCAGGGCTTGGTTCCAGCCCGGTTCCAAGGGTTAGACGAACTATTCGAGCCAGCCGGGGCTTGGTCGAAGATAGTTCCACGCTAAACTTGGGATTTAGTTTCTTGTTATAGATTTGACGAAAGCTAAGTTACTTTATTTCGCTCGAGCTGCTGTGTGCTGTTGACTGGCCAGCGGGGGTTAATAAGGTGAACGGGGAACGTTTAAGTGGAGTCTACGGACCATGAGTACTTGGTTGACGGAGTGTCAACAGGCGTTCAAGTTCGGGGAATTGAACTGGCTTTGGAGCCACCCGTATCTTACACTTGTGATGTTACTTTTCTGTTATTGATGTGAAATATCCTGATTTACTTGTTTAATTATGTGAGTTTTATTTTTCCCCCTGATTGCTCACTAAGCATATAGCTTACCCCATTCCATTTGTTTTCCTTAGCAGGGGGCCGACGCGGGGGATCGCTCGGGAAGGTGTTTAGTGTTTCAATTTTAGATGAGTGAGCTTGTACTTGTTATAGGTTAACTGGCAAGATGTATATAGTTGTTGTGGTGGTTATAATTATCAACTTTTCTAGGGTTTACTTTCCGGTACTCGGGGTATGTATGATTTGATGTATATTTGAGATTTATATTGCAATTTGTTTGAGGTTTGTAGTGAGGGAGTAAGTCCCGGCGAGAGCTGGGCAGACGACTCGCCGAACCCTGGGGTACGCCCTAGGGGGAGGTAGGGCCGTCACAAATTCGGCCTCTAACTATGAGCTACAGTGCCGGGCAGAATGTAAATCAAAGAAACCCTAACTTTCCAATTTTCTTTCCAAATCAGAAATTGCTTGCAATTAACCACTTTTTCCACCTTCTAGCTTCCTTAACTATCATTTCCAATCATCATACATGACCACATAATCATATTCATATGAAAACAGAAATATCACCAATAATTATAAAACTTCACCAATTCAACCAAAAATCAAGATATAATCCATAAAATTGCATCTTATACCACCACCAATCATGAATTAAACATCATTAGATGGAGGAGAGGGGTTCCTTCACTACTCACCTTAGCAACACAAGAGAGGGAGCAACTAATCACTTTAGTATTCCAAACAACTCCACTAAACACCTCACAATCACTCACTTAAGAGTTTCTATGGAACAAAAGCAAGATTAAATGGTTGAGTTCTTGGATTTGAGCAAGAGTAGAGCAAAGAATTTGGAGAGGTTTTCTTTCTTTCTTCCTTGGAGAGAGCCGACTTCAAGAGCTTGAAATAAGGGTAAATTTTGGTAATTTTTTTTTATTGGTTTAGTTGGTCAAATGGTAAAAGAATGAATAGTGGTCTTATAGCAAGATTGAATCATATGGTGACACTTGTCACCCTAATTAATGCATCTCTATCTCTTTGTTTCCTCTCTCACCAATCCACTTGGGTAACCTCTGATTATCTCTTAGCACCCGATAATTTAAACCCCGTGTCCAAAACTTAACCTAATTGGCCGAATTTTGCCGAACTTTTCACCCTAGCGGGTCCCACGTCCGAAATACGCTCTTAATTTCTCCAAACCTATTCGATACTAGAAAAATCACCTAAAACCTCTATTTACTCATACAAATTATCTAGAAATTTTTCTAATCAAGAAAATGCAGAAAACATGCCATTAAAGATAATAAAACCTAGAAAATGGAAAAGTTACGGGTTCTCACAAGAGGAACCAGTGCAGCCCACCAATGCAGATGTAACAGTAACCAAATCACCCAGGAAAGGAAAAAAGACTACCAAAAGGAAGAGCATTGCTCAACCAAAGGAAAAGCAAACTGTTGATCCTTTCGGGATCAGCAGAATGCAGAAAAATCTGCTGAGGAACAGCAAACTGAGGAACCATCTACCAGGAAATTACCAAGGACAAGGTCTGGTGTCCAGAGTGCTGCGCAAACTGCTCAGCGCAGTGGAAAAAGAAAACGTCCTGAGCAGCCTGAGACCCACACTGCTACTGAACCCACTCCTCTACCCAAGTTCATCGACGATGAAGCCAGAGAAAGGTTTGAATGGATCTCGCAGAAGGGCTTCATTACCCAGAGGACCATTATCCCCTATGAATTTCGTAAGCTTGATCTTGAACCTATTCTCAACCTGTTTGAATTCCAAAAATGGACCCATCTTTTAACCATTCCAAACACATTCTATCCTGACACGCTCCATCAGTTTTTTGCTAATCTTAGGAAAGGCAAATCACATACTGATCTTATTTCTCGTGTCAACTCTATTAACATTGAACTAAACCCTGACATTGTTAACTCTGTTTTGGAAACCAAAATTGAAAGTGGTTTTAAAAGCAAAATTGCAAATTTCTTTTCTTACGAAGAATTTTCCTCTGCATACCATCACTTTCATGTTGTAAAATTGATGACCTATTTTCAGTCTCACTGTAATACTCCTGCTGAGGCAAGATTGGAAGATCTTAGTCCTCAAAACCTGATCATTTTTACCATCATTTCAAATTTGTTGGTGCCCACTAATGGTCACAGAACTGATGCAAACAAAATGAAACTTTATCTGTTCTACTGTTTCTTGAAAAAAATTCGAATTGATTTTGGTTTTGTCATGTGCACATTTCTGTTAAAAATCAGCACTGACAGCCGTAGGAAACTGTCCTATGGAAAATTTTTGACTCCTATTTTTAATCATTTTGAAATTCCTTTCACTGGCAAATCTCCAAAAGAGAGTGCATCAACTGTGTTTTCAAAGGCTTACTTTGAAAGGAAAAATCTGAAATTTTTTGAGGGTCATTGGTGCTACAAAGAAACTGTCTCTGAGTCTAGGAGGAAAAATCTTCATGAAACCCCTGTCACTCCTAGGACTCCTCGTGACCAGTCAATGTATGTGACACCCTTCACCATTCATCCCAGAAAATCAACCTCTAAATTTCCTTCATCCAACCTTGAGGTCATCACTCTGCTTGAGGACTTCAAACATGTGACGACCCCACCTCCCCCTAAGGCGAACAGAGGGTTCGGCGGGCCGCCTGCCCAGCTCTCGCCGGGACTCAGTCGTTCACTACAATCCTCAATTGAATTTCAAGATATATATATCAAATATACATCAAAGGTTCCCAAACTTTACATATCAAAAGCGAAGCGTCCACGCTTCCGCAGCGCCACTCTGATCCTTGATCACAATTAGTATACAGGAGGAAGTCCAAAACTAGACTATTACACATCCAATCAATTCTAAACATTCAATACAATCCCAATATGAATGATTACACAAAAGAAAATCCAAGTTCAATCCATACATGATATAATCCATGAATAAGCACTACAAGCACTCCTTCGCCTTGAGCCCTGTGGAGGGGAATGAAACATTTTGGGGTGAGCTAGAAGCTCAGCGTGTAACCAATAAAATCAGTTATCAAATCAGTTTCACAATCATTCATTTCAATAATGTCATGATTCAGTAATCAATGCACTTTCATTGCTCTCGTGAACCAGTGAAATCATGGTACTTAGACGTCCAATGCTCCAAACAATCATTTAACATTGAACATTTAACATTGAACATTGAACATTGAGAAAGAGCCCATTGGTGCTCTCCAGGAACATTAAACGGTGGAGGAGACATTGGTGTCCAGCACACGAATTCCAAGTACTCATTTGAGCCAAAACATGTCAAGAACTTATATGCCGGCACACAGGATATGCAATCAAAGAAACGATGCAAGAAACATTTCAAAGGTAACGTTGGAAATAGTTTGAGGTCACTCACCTCTACGGCTCACAATCCTCGTCCAATATAGACAATTTCATCATTCAAGTCCAAGCCTTTTAACTTAAACTCAAAGTCACCAACGCTATTCAAAATCGGACAGCATTTCCCCATAAATTCATCTTTTCCATCCTACAATCAAATACCCAAGCATATAGTAATTAACCACAATTGCGTATACGATTCGTAAACGATAAAACATATCCAATTAGGGCCTCAATACCCCTCAATTGAGCCAATTAGAAGCTCATAAGCCAACCTTGGAAAAATTCCCAAATTGAAACCCTAAAACCAGAAATTATACCATAAGCGTAAATTTTCCGCAAACGATCACAATTAACGCACAATCACTTCATTTAACACCATTTCAATCCATCAATTCAAGCCAACTAATCATAATCATTTAAAATCAGAAAAATACCCAATAAATCAGAAATTCATCATAAATTCCTTAAACTCATGAAATACTACCACAATACAACACACATAACTACCACAACCATTAATTAACCAATACTAGAACAAAATGGACTTGTTTATCCAACTTACCTCAAAATCAAGAAAGCTATCCACTTAGAGCTTCCCATCCAAAAGCAAGCCATCAAAAGCTTTAAACCACCATAGTGCACCCTTGTGTGGAATAGTTTGCAAAATCATCGGTGAAATCGCAAGATTTTGGGACAAAATTGAAGTTGGAAAATGAAGAGGTTTCTTTCTCTCAAAGCTCAGGGAAGAACCAGGGAAGAAATGAGATATTTTGGGTGCAAAAGTTGAATAAAAAGGGAGGAAACAGCCGGTCAAAGCTCATGACCGACTATGCCACGTCAGAATCCGGCTGGAATCTGGCCGGATTTCCGGCCGGATTCTTGGCCGGATTCAAGGCAGTGGCCAATTCAATTTTTTTTTCAAAACTGCAAGGCAATCCGGCCAGGTATTCTGGCCGGATTTCAGGCCGGATTTGGCCCCTGTTTTTTTTCAAAACTTTTCTTTTCTTTTCCAAGTTCAAACGTTGCGCTCCTCCGCTCGTCCAACAAAGATATATATATAAAATGAAAACCCTCCTTCATACGGGGCGTCACAATCTCCCCTCCTTAAAAGAATGTCATCCTCGACATTCCCCTTATACTAATCAATGCAAGACATTCCGCAAGAATCACTTAAACATTCCAAACAATCACTAAAGTTACTCTAATGCCACCTGTCCGATTTCTCATTCTTACGTACCCACAGTCCGGCATCCTAAACTTCAAGCCTAGGATACACTACAGAGATCTGAAGCCTAAGCTCTGATACCAACTGTGACGACCCCACCTCCCCCTAAGGCGAACCCTCTGGTTCGCCTTAGGGGGAGGTGGGGTCGTCACAAAACAACATATCCTGCTTCTTGAAGATGGCTTGATGATGACCATGAGTTCTGATCATCAAGCCACCTTCGTTGCCAAAAGGAATCTGCTCGTACCTCCCATTCCTCCAGAAAATGAAAATGCACACCGAAAGGAGTCTACAACTGAGCCAACCACTGAGGCTACCCCAGAGTACCGTGCCTCCAGTTCTTAATCACAGGACAAGGGAAAAGCTCCGGCAACTGAAGAAGAAACTGAAGAGGAGGATGATGATGATGAGGATGAGGACACTGAGGAAGAAGACCCTGGCCAATTTCGTCTGGCTAGAAGAAGGCCTGGATCCTCCAAGATCACATTTTAGGCACCCCTAGGCACATGCACCTCATGATAGTTCATAATAGGCTCTTGGCATCCCTTGCGTTTCAAATTTTATGTGTTTTATATTAAAACTTCTACTTTCCCTTTCACTGCTGGTCTGTAAGAATATTTGGATATTCTGTGTGCTTTGAACTCGTGGTTTGTTATTCCTATGATTTTTGGATGACTGTTTGGCACTTAATGTCTGATATTGTTTGTTGCTGGACGATATTGTTGGTAATATGGCCATGGTTGATTTAATGATGACAAAAAGGGGGAGAAATGGATTGGATATGAATTCTCTATGTGAGATCTCTATGTGAGGGGGAGTCATCTTTTTCTGAGTAAACATGGGTGAACATTATTCTGAAGGGAAGTTGTACTTAAATTTTGTACTTAAGCAAAGAGAGGAGATGCATTAAGTAAGGGGAACTGTACTTAAATTTTTTGCTCCATCCATTGTTTTGTCATCATCAAAAAGGGGAAAATTGTTCATCTCAGTCCGTATCTTTTGATGATTACAAAACAAATAGATGTTACTAATATTCCCTAAATAGATGTTTTCAGATTTGGAGCAAAACAGGCTAACATATGCTGAAGCATGAGTCGGACGCACAAAAAGTCTGCATCGGCCGTCCGACAACCTTCAAGTAACTTCGGACGCATAAGGAACTTACTCTTGGACGTCCGAAGATAATAAGTCGAGTTCTCTAAACTCACTGACTTCGTTCGGACGTACAACACCTGAGTACCGGACGTCCGACAAACGTTGCGACACTTCGGACGCAAAGCATTGAAGCACCGGACGTCCTAAACATTTCAAGAAATCTTCTTGAACTCACTGCCTGCGATCGGACGCGAAAAACTAGCCTATCGGACGTCCGACACCACGAACGGCTAGTTGACTCTTCAGCTGCCTTCTATCCGTTAGCAGCATTAATTGAAGTACTTTTTGGTCTCTTATAAATAGAGCAAAGTCAACCACTTAAAAAGAACTTTTGTACATTGAGACTATATCAGATCTTGAGTGATTCAAGTGTGAGATTACTCCAAAAAGAAGATTTGTACTCTTAGTTGTGTAATTTTCGATAAGCTTTTCAAGTGTGTTTCAATTTCTTCAATAGTGTAGCTTTGTGAGGGTTATCCGAGAGATTGTAAAACTTCCTTGCTTGACCAAGAGAGGCTTGGGCCAAGGAGGAAGTAATCCTTCCTTTGTACACAAGAGACTGTGTGACGGCCCCACCTCCCCCTAGGGCGTACCCCAGGGTTCGGCGGGTCGCCTGCCCAACTCTCACCGGGACTCAGTCGTTCACTACAGTTCTCAATTAAAATCGGAATAAATCACAAGAATAAATAGGGCAGCGATCCAAACTTAAAGCGGAACTTATATACATTGCCATCCCAAAAGGGAGTATAAAGATCGAATATACAAAGGTTCTCAATCCTTCATACGTCCAGCCCGTGCCAAGCACTAGGGCGAGAACCATTACAAAAAAAAAACAAAAGAACTAGACTAGGCTAGTCTATGCTCTCATCCTGCTCGCCGTCCCCTGTTAAGGAAAACAAAACTAAAGGGGTGAGCTAAAAGCTCAGTGAGGTTCCGAACACATAGTCAGATAGTCAATTCAATACGTTAAACATGGAGTATCAATAATTCAAGAAATTTTTACAATGGAAAGCGATAGTAACACATTCATTAAAAGGATACGGGCTCACATGGAGCTATTTGTTCGTTCGTTCATTCCCCTTATTCCTCCAATTATTTGAAAATTTCCTTTTTGAGAAGTAAAACCCTCGTGCCTTCGTTCGTTCATTCATCCCCTTCCGGACGTTGACCGGACTCCACCCATCCGGACGTTGGCCGGACTCCACCCATCCGGACGTGGCCGGACTACAAGGTAATACTCGAGTATACCAAATTCACCCAGGGTCACCATATCGCCCGACCGAGTCCGGTTCTGGCTCGAGTCGATCGGTAACGAAGGGCAAGGCCCAATTCAGCCAAACGGCTTACATTCATGCGCAACTAGCATTTAATCATTTAATCATTGAAAATTTCACATTTCATTTAGGTCGAGTGCGATAAAGTACACACTCGCCTATAAAACTCGTTTTAACAATCATTGAAAGCACTTAACACATTATCAATCAATAATAACAAGCCAATAAGTCAAGGAAATATAACAAACAAGGAACACTCACCTATGTACGCAAAACAACGGGTAAAATATCCTTCCGGATATTATCCTCAGTCACCGAGAAAACCTAAATTAAACGAGAAAGAATATTACAGATCATCTAGCACAACACTTAGGTGCAATCAAAGAAACTCGACAATTATACTAGTATTTGGTCAAAATATCCAAGCAAACCCTAAACCACTTTTCTTTATTTGATAAGAGTAAGTAAACATTTGGAGTTTCCAATTGAAGAAGGACCATGTTTTAAAATGGAAAAATGGTCATAGTATTTGCCAAATGAAAATATACTAGTTCAAATAGAAACTTAGTCCTTGAGCGAAAATTTGGGCAGCACGCCCTTTGTGTTTACCTAATTTTCCAGCCATTTATGGCTTCATTATTTCGTCAATCAAACCCAAAGTTATCCATAACACAATTTCAGTTCAATAGCCATTCCATAGGCTCAAACAATACAAGAACAAAATTAAGCTAATATCAAGTGCGGAAATGAAGTTTACAAAAGACAGTTTTGACATCATTTTGCGGTTTTGGCACCATTGGCACTATGATTATCAGATGGAGGTGAAATACACACCGTTTCAAAGCTAAGAGATAGAGATACAATGTTGAAGAAGGCCACTCAGTCCAGTGTATAGTGCAACTAGGCCAAAAATGCAGGAGACTAAACCAGAACCGCAAAAACAGGTGAACAGACCGCATTCTGGTTAATAAACTGTAAGTCAGGCTACCTAAGTCAAAATCAAGTGATTCTAAAGCCATTCGAAAGCTAAGACATCAGGCTACATTTATTCAGAAGACCTCAACAACCAATTCAGAAGTATTCCCAACCAAAATAACCCATTACAGAAGCAATTCTCAAATTCGGGTAGAAACAGGGCAGCAGGGGTAATTTGGTCTTTTCTCCTGTTACGTTACTCCGATTGAGTTGAAATTTTGTAGGCTCCTATAAAATACCATTATATACAACTTTCATGTTTTATACCAAGCCTAATTCGGCCTCTAACATGGTGCAATAAAAACCGTACAGAATAGAGCTGAATTTTTCCAGAAATCTGGAATTTTGGGATTCAATGTAACCTTTCTTGATTTCTTGCTTCACTTGCTACCAAAACCCCCTATACAATCTTGGATACAACATATATTAATCATACATCAAGTTTGGCAGCAATTCATCAAACCCTAATTCATGTATCCACAAGGAAAACAACACCCAAGACATGATAACAACCATTATTCACCACAAATTTGAGATGCTAAGCTAATTTAAACAAGATTAAGAGTAAGAATTGGGAAAATCATCATCCTTACCTTGCTTAGTGTCTACCAAGAGCAACCCTAGCTTTCCCCTTCAAAAATTCACCAACACCTCACTAAACCAACACTCAAAGATAACTTTAATCGGTTTGTTTTCTTTGTTTCCTCACTTTGTGCCTAGATTTCAAGATGAAAATGGTGAAATCTCCTTGGTTTTTTCCTCTCTCTACCACTCGGCCAAGTAGCAGAAATAATGAAGGGAGAATGAGCTAATTTGCAAGTTAAGAAGGTAAGAAAACAAAGTTTAGTCAAAGCCACAAGTTGCCGACACTTGGCACCACCACAACCATCCAAATTTTCTCTTTCTTTCCTTGCATTTTTAGCCATAACTTTTGGTCAAGCTAGCTGGCAAATGAGAAGATATTTTGCTCAAGTATTAATGAGCTTGTATGGTAAGAAAGTGGTGGTCAAGTGGTGCGTTCAATATGTAGTGCACGGTGAGAAGTTATTTTGCTCAAGTATTAATGAGCTTGTATGGTAAGAAAGTGGTGGTCAAGTGGTGCGTTCAATCGGTAGTGCACGGTACCCGTCGGTTCGCACCGTTTTTCTTAAAAACACATGTACTAGGGTTTTTTTCTTCCTATTAACTAACCTTATATCATTGCCCCTAATCACATATTATTTCTCACTTAAAAGTCACTTTTAATCACCAAATTTGATCCTTGTTCCATACCGAAAATTCAACCGGCGAAAAATCGCGAAAACCCTAATTTTGCCCCAATCTTGAAACCAAAGTGAAACCCTACTTTCTAGGTTTTTTTGCACTTATTGTGGAATGATTGGGTAGTAGGGCTATAATCAATGAATAATTGCTAAATAAAAGGCATTTTTGAAAAAAAAAATAAGAAATTTTCGAGTCCTCACACTCTCTCCCCCTTAAAAGAATTTCGACCTCGAAATTCATACCTTCCGTCGCCTCGGAGGACCCCAGAACTTGGTGCTGATCTACGGCATAAACTTGTGTTGATACTTTTGTTCGGTTTCCTCTTTCATGAATTTGTTTCAGTTTGGTTCCTTCCACTTGTTGAGTACTACCCTCTCGTGGCTGTTTCTTCGGGCAATTGCTAAGTTGATGATTGCTACTCCCACAAATCAAACATTTTCCCCCTTTCCGCCAGCAATCATTCTCAGTGTGATTTGCCTTTCCACAGTATCCACAGGCCAATCGAGGAGCTACTGTTGGATCTTCCCGAGAAATGTCCTTTGATTCGATCTGACTTCCTTTCATGGACCTTTCATCTAATGCTCTTAAGGTCCAAGGTGGGCGGGGTGAATGGTTCTCTTTTTGCACTTTGGAGAGCGTTATCTTTTCTCCAGATTCCTCAGGTATACTGCTGGATGTATCTCTTTTCCGCGTTTGAAAGGCTTTTACTTGGGCTTTCACATCCTCAATTTTTTGGGCCTTCTCAAGAGCCTCTGTAAACGTATTAACTTGAACTGCCGCTAATGCCTCCTGGATTTCCTAATTTAGTCCTTGTATAAATCGTCTTATTCTCCGTCACTCCGTAACCACCAATTCGGAAGCGAATTTAGACAGTCTAGTAAATTTGGTCTCATATTCGGCCACACTTAGGGTTCCCTGACGCAACCCAATAAATTCGTCCTCTCTCCTTTCTTGGACTAAAGGTGGGAGATACTTTTCGTTAAATTCCCTTACAAAGTTCGCCCATGTCCATACCGTCTGTTCTCTTTCCCACTTGGCCTTAATTACATTCCACCACGCGCGGGCTGGTCCTTCGAATTGAAATACAGCAAAATTTACTTGTCTTTGCTCCGTGTAATTCAAAGCCGCGAAGATATTAATCATTGCCTCCAACCACTGCTAAGCTATATCTGGATCAGGCCCTCCTTGAAATTTCGGAGGTAGAAACTTTTGGAACCTCTCAAGAGCCTTATCCTCTCCGATCTCAGGATTCCGGGGTTGATTCACTGGCATTTGACCTTGTTGATCTACCAGTCGTGCCAGGATATTTGTCATTTGTTGCATCGCCGTCGCCATTTGATCTCCAGCCTCAACCCTCGGTCCCTGTTCTTGCTCGGCCACTGTTTCTCTTTCTTCTCTCGGTTCTTGAGCTTGCCTAGCTCCACGGCCACGACTAGCTCCACGTCCACGACTACGTCTCCCATCCATATATATGTTTTCCCTCTCTCTTTTCTTTTCTTTTTCCCCAAAAAGGTAATTTAGTAAATAAACACAGTAAATTGACTACAGTAACAGATTCTAGCATTCCAAATACACAAATAAACAGATACGCACATAACACGCAATATCAAGAAGACGGATAAGCAAATACACAAATACATATCAAGTTGGACAGATAACCATGTACACACAGGTATACGAACGTCACGTAGAAACAATATACAGGTAAATCAAAAGGAAAAGGTGAAGTCGTCCCAGTATAAGCCCGTCCGGTCGCTCACGTCACTTACTATCCAAACTAGATGTCCCTGACCTCTTGTGCTCATTCTAGTCAGACAAAGCCTGTTCAAGTTCTCAAAATGCAAGTCTCAAGTACTTAGCAGCGCCGCAACTCTCGAGTACTCAGGCACGAGAATCCGAAATAAGATAATTCACATCTCGAGCGGCAGTCCCAAGAGTAAACTATCTACAATCGGAATTCCTACTTGACATACCTATCTATGGTCCTCAGATACCATGAGAAAGATTTAAGGCCTATAACATTCGTAATTCATAGCTTCACTTAGTCCCTCAAACTTATTCACCACTTAGTCCAGGGTCACTCCGCTCAGAGACCACGCGAAGTAGCTATAGGTTTTATCCCTCAATCGCTTAACTTTCAAGTCAAATCGAATCCCACAGTCCGGCATCCTAAACTTCAAGCCTAGGATACACTACAGAGATCTGAAGCCTAAGCTCTGATACCACCTGTGACGGCCCCACCTCCCCCTAGGGCGTACCCCAGGGTTCGGCGGGTCACCTGCCCAGCTCTCGTCGGGACTCAGTCGTTCACTACAGTCCTAAATTAAAATCGGAATAAATCACAAGAATAAATAGGGCAGCGATCCAAACTTAAAGCGGAACTTATATACATTGTCATCCCAAAAGGGAGTATAAAGATCGAATATACAAAGGTTCTCAATCCTTCATACGTCCAGCCCGTGCCAAGCACTAGGGCGAGAACCATTACAAAAAAAAAACAAAAGAACTAGACTAGGCTAGTCTATGCTCTCATCCTGCTCACCGTCCCCTGTTAAGGAAAACAAAACTAAAGGGGTGAGCTAAAAGTTCAGTGAGGTTCAGAACACATAGTCAGATAGTCAATTCAATACGTTAAACACGGAGTATCAATAATTCAAGAAATTTTTACAATGGAAAGCGATAGTAACACATTCATTAAAAGGATACGGGCTCACATGGAGCTATTTGTTCGTTCGTTCGTTCCCCTGACATTTCCCCTTATTCCTCCAATTATTTGAAAATTTCCTTTTTGAGAAGTAAAACCCTCGTGCCTTCGTTCGTTCATTCATCCCCTTCCGGACGTTGACCGGACTCCACCCATCCGGACGTTGGCCGGACTCCACCCATCCGGACGTGGCCGGACTACAAGGTAATACTCGAGTATACCAAATTCACCCAGGGTCACCATATCGCCCGACCGAGTCCGGTTCTAGCTCGAGTCGATCGGTAACGAAGGGCAGGCCCATTCAGCCAAACGGCTTACATTCATGCGCAACTAGCATTTAATCATTTAATCATTGAAAATTTCACATTTCATTTAGGTCGAGTGCGATAAAGTACACACTCGCCTATAAAACTCGTTTTAACAATCATTGAAAGCACTTAACACATTATCAATCAATAATAACAAGCCAATAAGTCAAGGAAATATAACAAACAAGGAACACTCACCTATGTACGCAAAACAACGGGTAAAATATCCTTCCGGATATTATCCTCAGTCACCGAGAAAACCTAAATTAAACGAGAAAGAATATTACAGATCATCTAGCACAACACTTAGGTGCAATCAAAGAAACTCGACAATTATACTAGTATTTGGTCAAAATATCCAAGCAAACCCTAAACCACTTTTCTTTATTTGATAAGAGTAAGTAAACATTTGGAGTTTCCAATTGAAGAAGGACCATGTTTTAAAATGGAAAAATGGTCATAGTATTTGCCAAATGAAAATATACTAGTTCAAATAGAAACTTAGTCCTTGAGCGAAAATTTGGGCAGCACGCCCTTTGTGTTTACCTAATTTTCCAGCCATTTATGGCTTCATTATTTCGTCAATCAAACCCAAAGTTATCCATAACACAATTTCAGTTCAATAGCCATTCCATAGGCTCAAACAATACAAGAACAAAATTAAGCTAATATCAAGTGCGGAAATGAAGTTTACAAAAGACAGTTTTGACATCATTTTGCGGTTTTGGCACCATTGGCACTATGATTATCAGATGGAGGTGAAATACACACCGTTTCAAAGCTAAGAGATAGAGATACAATGTTGAAGAAGGCCACTCAGTCCAGTGTATAGTGCAACTAGGCCAAAAATGCAGGAGACTAAACCAGAACCGCAAAAACAGGTGAACAGACCGCATTCTGGTTAATAAACTGTAAGTCAGGCTACCTAAGTCAAAATCAAGTGATTCCAAAGCCATTCGAAAGCTAAGACATCAGGCTACATTTCTTCAGAAGACCTCAACAACCAATTCAGAAGTATTCCCAACCAAAATAACCCATTACAGAAGCAATTCTCAAATTCGGGTAGAAACAGGGCAGCAGGGGTAATTTGGTCTTTTCTCCTGCTACGTTACTCCGATTGAGCTGAAATTTTGTAGGCTCCTATAAAATACCATTCTATACAACTTTCATGTTTTATACCAAGCCTAATTCGGCCTCTAACATGGTGCAATAAAACCGGACAGAATAGAGCTGAAATTTTCCAGAAATCTGGAATTTTGGGATTCAATGCAACCTTTCTTGATTTCTTGCTTCACTTGCTACCAAAACCCCCTATACAATCTTGGATACAACATATATTAATCATACATCAAGTTTGGCAGCAATTCATCAAACCCTAATTCATGTATCCACAAGGAAAACAACACCCAAGACATGATAACAACCATTATTCACCACAAATTTGAGATGCTAAGCTAATTTAAACAAGATTAAGAGTAAGAATTGGGAAAATCATCATCCTTACCTTGCTTAGTGTCTACCAAGAGCAACCCTAGCTTTCCCCTTCAAAAATTCACCAACACCTCACTAAACCAACACTCAAAGATAACTTTAATCGGTTTGTTTTCTTTGTTTCCTCACTTTGTGCCTAGATTTCAAGATGAAAATGGTGAACTCTCCTTGGTGTTTTCCTCTCTCTACCACTCGGCCAAGTAGCAGAAATAATGAAGGGAGAATGAGCTAATTTGCAAGTTAAGAAGGTAAGAAAACTAAGTTTAGTCAAAGCCACAAGTTGCCGACACTTGGCACCACCACAACCATCCAAATTTTCTCTTTCTTTCCTTGCATTTTTAGCCATAACTTTTGGTCAAGCTAGCTGGCAAATGAGAAGATATTTTGCTCAAGTATTAATGAGCTTGTATGTTAAGAAAGTGGTGGTCAAGTGGTGCGTTCAATATGTAAGTGGCACGTGTCGTGAGTAAGTTATTTTTTGCTCAAGTATTAATGAGCTTGGTATGGTAAGAAAGTGGTGGTCAAGTGGTGCTTCAATCGGGTAAGTGCAACGGTACACGGCACGTCGGTTCGCGACCGTTTTCTTAAAAACACATGTACTAGGGTTTTTTTCTTCCTATTAACTAACCTTATATCATTGCCCCTAATCACATATTATTTCTCACTTAAAAGTCACTTTTAATCACCAAATTTGATCCTTGTTCCATACCGAAAATTCAACCGGCGAAAAATCGCGAAAACCCTAATTTTGCCCCAATCTTGAAACCAAAGTGAAACCCTACTTTCTAGGTTTATTTGCACTTATTGTGGAATGATTGGGTAGTAGGGCTATAATCAATGAATAATTGCTAAATAAAAGGCATTTTTGAAAAAAAAAATAAGAAATTTTCGAGTCCTCACACTCTCTCCCCCTTAAAAGAATTTCGACCTCGAAATTCATACCTTCCGTCGCCTCGGAGGACCCCAGAACTTGGTGCTGATCTACGGCATAAACTTGTGTTGATACTTTTGTTCGGTTTCCTCTTTCATGAATTTGTTTCAGTTTGGTTCCTTCCACTTGTTGAGTACTACCCTCTCGTGGCTGTTTCTTCGGGCAATTGCTAAGTTGATGATTGCTACTCCCACAAATCAAACATTTTCCCCCTTTCCGCCAGCAATCATTCTCAGTGTGATTTGCCTTTCCACAGTATCCACAGGCCAATCGAGGAGCTACTGTTGGATCTTCCCGAGAAATGTCCTTTGATTCGATCTGACTTCCTTTCATGGACCTTTCATCTAATGCTCTTAAGGTCCAAGGTGGGCGGGGTGAATGGTTCACTTTTTGCACTTTGGAGAGCGTTATCTTTTCTCCAGATTCCTCAGGTATACTGCTGGATGTATCTCTTTTCCGCGTTTGAAAGGCTTTTACTTGGGCTTTCACATCCTCAATTTTTTGGGCCTTCTCAAGAGCCTCTGTAAACGTATTAACTTGAACTGCCGCTAATGCCTCCTGGATTTCCTAATTTAGTCATTGTATAAATCGTCTTATTCTCCGTCGCTCCGTAACCACCAATTCGGAAGCGAATTTAGACAGTCTAGTAAATTTGGTCTCATATTCGGCCACACTTAGGGTTCCCTGACGCAACCCAATAAATTCGTCCTCTCTCCTTTCTTGGACTAAAGGTGGGAGATACTTTTCGTTAAATTCCCTTACAAAGTTCGCCCATGTCCATACCGTCTGTTCTCTTTCCCACTTGGCCTTAATTACATTCCACCACGCGCGGGCTGGTCCTTCGAATTGAAATACAGCAAAATTTACTTGTCTTTGCTCCGTGTAATTCAAAGCCGCGAAGATATTAATCATTGCCTCCAACCACTGCTCAGCTATATCTGGATCAGGCCCTCCTTGAAATTTCGGAGGTAGAAACTTTTGGAACCTCTCAAGAGCCTTATCCTCTCCGATCTCAGGATTCCGGGGTTGATTCACTGGCATTTGACCTTGTTGATCTACCAGTCGTGCCAGGATATTTGTCATTTGTTGCATCGCCGTCGCCATTTGATCTCCAGCCTCAACCCTCGGTCCCTGTTCTTGCTCGGCCACTGTTTCTCTTTCTTCTCTCGGTTCTTGAGCTTGCCTAGCTCCACGGCCACGACTAGCTCCACGTCCACGACTACGTCTCCCATCCATATATATGTTTTCCCTCTCTCTTTTCTTTTCTTTTTCCCCAAAAAGGTAATTTAGTAAATAAACACAGTAAATTGACTACAGTAACAGATTCTAGCATTCCAAATACACAAATAAACAGATACGCACATAACACGCAATATCAAGAAGACGGATAAGCAAATACACAAATACATATCAAGTTGGACAGATAACCATGTACACACAGGTATACGAACGTCACGTAGAAACAATATACAGGTAAATCAAAAGGAAAAGGTGAAGTCGTCCCAGTATAAGCCCGTCCGGTCGCTCACGTCACTTACTATCCAAACTAGATGTCCCTGACCTCTTGTGCTCATTCTAGTCAGACAAAGCCTGTTCAAGTTCTCAAAATGCAAGTCTCAAGTACTTAGCAGCGCCGCAACTCTCGAGTACTCAGGCACGAGAATCCGAAATAAGATAATTCACATCTCGAGCGGCAGTCCCAAGAGTAAACTATCTACAATCGGAATTCCTACTTGACATACCTATCTATGGTCCTCAGATACCATGAGAAAGATTTAAGGCCTATAACATTCGTAATTCATAGCTTCACTTAGTCCCTCAAACTTATTCACCACTTAGTCCAGGGTCACTCCGCTCAGAGACCACGCGAAGTAGCTATAGGTTTTATCCCTCAATCGCTTAACTTTCAAGTCAAATCGAATCCCACAGTCCGGCATCCTAAACTTCAAGCCTAGGATACACTACAGAGATCTGAAGCCTAAGCTCTGATACCACCTGTGACGGCCCCACCTCCCCCTAGGGCGTACCCCAGGGTTCGGCGGGTCACCTGCCCAGCTCTCGTCGGGACTCAGTCGTTCACTACAGTCCTAAATTAAAATCGGAATAAATCACAAGAATAAATAGGGCAGCGATCCAAACTTAAAGCGGAACTTATATACATTGTCATCCCAAAAGGGAGTATAAAGATCGAATATACAAAGGTTCTCAATCCTTCATACGTCCAGCCCGTGCCAAGCACTAGGGCGAGAACCATTACAAAAAAAAAACAAAAGAACTAGACTAGGCTAGTCTATGCTCTCATCCTGCTCACCGTCCCCTGTTAAGGAAAACAAAACTAAAGGGGTGAGCTAAAAGTTCAGTGAGGTTCAGAACACATAGTCAGATAGTCAATTCAATACGTTAAACACGGAGTATCAATAATTCAAGAAATTTTTACAATGGAAAGCGATAGTAACACATTCATTAAAAGGATACGGGCTCACATGGAGCTATTTGTTCGTTCGTTCGTTCCCCTGACATTTCCCCTTATTCCTCCAATTATTTGAAAATTTCCTTTTTGAGAAGTAAAACCCTCGTGCCTTCGTTCGTTCATTCATCCCCTTCCGGACGTTGACCGGACTCCACCCATCCGGACGTTGGCCGGACTCCACCCATCCGGACGTGGCCGGACTACAAGGTAATACTCGAGTATACCAAATTCACCCAGGGTCACCATATCGCCCGACCGAGTCCGGTTCTAGCTCGAGTCGATCGGTAACGAAGGGCAGGGCCCAGTTCAGCCAAACGGCTTACATTCATGCGCAACTAGCATTTAATCATTTAATCATTGAAAATTTCACATTTCATTTAGGTCGAGTGCGATAAAGTACACACTCGCCTATAAAACTCGTTTTAACAATCATTGAAAGCACTTAACACATTATCAATCAATAATAACAAGCCAATAAGTCAAGGAAATATAACAAACAAGGAACACTCACCTATGTACGCAAAACAACGGGTAAAATATCCTTCCGGATATTATCCTCAGTCACCGAGAAAACCTAAATTAAACGAGAAAGAATATTACAGATCATCTAGCACAACACTTAGGTGCAATCAAAGAAACTCGACAATTATACTAGTATTTGGTCAAAATATCCAAGCAAACCCTAAACCACTTTTCTTTATTTGATAAGAGTAAGTAAACATTTGGAGTTTCCAATTGAAGAAGGACCATGTTTTAAAATGGAAAAATGGTCATAGTATTTGCCAAATGAAAATATACTAGTTCAAATAGAAACTTAGTCCTTGAGCGAAAATTTGGGCAGCACGCCCTTTGTGTTTACCTAATTTTCCAGCCATTTATGGCTTCATTATTTCGTCAATCAAACCCAAAGTTATCCATAACACAATTTCAGTTCAATAGCCATTCCATAGGCTCAAACAATACAAGAACAAAATTAAGCTAATATCAAGTGCGGAAATGAAGTTTACAAAAGACAGTTTTGACATCATTTTGCGGTTTTGGCACCATTGGCACTATGATTATCAGATGGAGGTGAAATACACACCGTTTCAAAGCTAAGAGATAGAGATACAATGTTGAAGAAGGCCACTCAGTCCAGTGTATAGTGCAACTAGGCCAAAAATGCAGGAGACTAAACCAGAACCGCAAAAACAGGTGAACAGACCGCATTCTGGTTAATAAACTGTAAGTCAGGCTACCTAAGTCAAAATCAAGTGATTCCAAAGCCATTAGAAATCTAAGACATCAGGCTACATTTCTTCAGAAGACCTCAACAACCAATTCAGAAGTATTCCCAACCAAAATAACCCATTACAGAAGCAATTCTCAAATTCGGGTAGAAACAGGGCAGCAGGGGTAATTTGGTTTTTTCTCCGGCTACGTTACTCCGATTGAGCTGAAATTTTGTAGGCTCCTATAAAATACCATTCTATACAACTTTTATGTTTTATACCAAGCCTAATTCGGCCTCTAACATGGTGCAATAAAACCGGACAGAATAGAGCTGAAATTTTCCAGAAATCTGGAATTTTGGGATTCAATGCAACCTTTCTTGATTTCTTGCTTCACTTGCTACCAAAACCCCCTATACAATCTTGGATACAACATATATTAATCATACATCAAGTTTGGCAGCAATTCATCAAACCCTAATTCATGTATCCACAAGGAAAACAACACCCAAGACATGATAACAACCATTATTCACCACAAATTTGAGATGCTAAGCTAATTTAAACAAGATTAAGAGTAAGAATTGGGAAAATCATCATCCTTACCTTGCTTAGTGTCTACCAAGAGCAACCCTAGCTTTCCCCTTCAAAAATTCACCAACACCTCACTAAACCAACACTCAAAGATAACTTTAATCGGTTTGTTTTCTTTGTTTCCTCACTCTGTGCCTAGATTTCAAGATGAAAATGGTGAACTCTCCTTGGTTTTTTCCTCTCTCTACCACTCGGCCAATTAGCAGAAATAATGAAGGGAGAATGATCTAATTTGCAAGTTAAGAAGGTAAGAAAACTAAGTTTAGTCAAAGCCACAAGTTGCCGACACTTGGCACCACCACAACCATCCAAATTTTCTCTTTCTTTCCTTGCATTTTTAGCCATAACTTTTGGTCAAGCTAGCTGGCAAATGAGAAGATATTTTGCTCAAGTATTAATGAGCTTGTATGGTAAGAAAGTGGTGGTCAAGTGGTGCGTTCAATCGGTAGTGCACGGTACCCGTCGGTTCGTACCGTTTTTCTTAAAAACACAGGTACTAGGGTTTTTTTCTTCCTATTCACTAACCTTATATCATTGCCCCTAATCACATATTATTTCTCACTTAAAAGTCACTTTTAATCACCAAATTTGATCCTTGTTCCATACCGAAAATTCATCCAGCGAAAAATCGCGAAAACCCTAATTTTGCCCCAATCTTGAAACCAAAGTGAAACCCTACTTTCTAGGTTTATTTGCACTTATTGTGGAATGATTGGGTAGTAGGGCTATAATCAATGAATAATTGCTAAATAAAAGGCATTTTTGAAAAAAAAAATAAGAAATTTGCGTGTCCTCACAGACTGGTTGTAATTGATCAACTTGAAGAACCTTCCTATACAAAGTGTTGTTCAAACTCAAGTGGAGTTTGAAGCTTGGTTTTGCTAGTCTATCTTTTTACTTACTGTCTTGCAATATAAACCACTTATTTCTTCTACTCACAAGCACTTGTGCTTATTCATCAATTGCTCCATTGTGTTGTCCTTTAGAAAAAGAGGGCAAGTTCTAGAAAAAGTGACTCATATCTTGGCTAGTTTTTAAACCACCTAATTCACTCCTCCTCCTAGGTTGTCTTCGATCCTTACAAAATCTTGGTGTTAATCACCTACCAAACACATTTTGGATGTTTCTTTAACCTTATCTTCATAAATGAACCATGTTTGAGATGATTTCATTGACCCAAAAGTTAGAAAAGGGAAAACGGAAGTACAAGGCAGATTTGCCTTGGAAATTCTTAGAACTTTAGTGGCTTTGTTAACTGACTTCCCGTACGAATTTTTATATGAAATTTGACATAGGAATAGCCCTTATATGTAGGGTAATACTACCAAATTTTGTGCCATTCCAAGTCCATTTCGATGCCCAACCAAAGTCTCAAATTTCATGTTTCAAATCTGGAAAACCCTTGTATAGTGAGAAATTTTTCAGCAACTTTGAGTTGCTATATCTTGGCGCTGAAAACTCCGATTCTTGTTCCGCTTATTATGTTTTAAACTTTGATTGTAACTCTAATTGAGTTCCAAATTTCAGAGGCTAGTTCGTATTCTGTAAATTTTACCTGATTTCCAAAATTTTCCAAAAACCAATCCCAAATCTGTCTCGATAGTCCAAATCAGCAACTTTGAGCCAAAATTTGAGTGTCTTCCATTTTGAATCATGGAAAAGTTCTTCTAGGAACTTTTAGTACTTTGAAAGTAGTTTCTAACGGTATGAAGTTTTCCAATTTTGGACCTATAGAGAGTGAGATACGATTTTTCAAATATTGCTTGTCAAATCTGAAATTTCCAAACTTAAAGGAAATTGAGTTCCTAGAACTCCCCATGTTTCTTCGATATCGCTTGGCCGTTTTACACTTGATTTCAAAGATGAAAATCAGATTTCTCTTGTTTTATTAAACCCCACCTTTGAGTCTCGATTTACGAGTAATTAAGACTCATTTTCATGATATCTTCTTACATTGTACATGAGTGCAATCTTTCTTGATAATTAGGGGTTTTAAACGATAGTATGTAATAGTTAATTATTAATTGCTTAGGCACTCAAGAGGACCTTCAAGAGGATCTCACGGGTGACGCCTAAACAACCGCTTGTGTTTTACTTCTTGAATTACGTGGTGAGTGTCAAGTGTATGTGAACGTGTTACGTGCTTAATCGTTATTAGTGATTGAATATTTTGAAAATGCTGAGTCGAGTGTGTACTTTACCACACTCATTCCCATTTAAGTGAAGTGTACTTGAATTACTTGACATGAAATACTTGAAGTGAATATTTACGTGAAGTGTACTTGAATTACTTGAAAGGAATTGCTTGAAGTGACTTGTTAAGTGAATTAAGTGAAGTGTTTCAGTGATTAATTATGATATGGCTGCATGAGTTGATTGGAGCGGTGTCTCATCGTGTCGTCTCAGAAACATAAATGGAGTAAGTGAAGTGCTACGAATTTAATTACCTACCCGAGTGACGAAGTTTCGTCACGAGGAGGCATTTGATTGAATTTTGGCAATGCAAGTGGAAATGAGCTCCTGAGAGCTCTTGTATCCTACTCAAGTGTGTTTTATTATAAATTGTGAATTACTTGAATGTAATAGTTTTCATTATTGTGTAAGTGCTATTGTTATTGAACTACATGTATTGCATGTTTTCTTGGCCTCACGAGCATTCGCCCACTCCGTTAGATTTGTTTTCCTTAACAGGAGTTGGAATGGAAAGAAATATGAAGAAGCCGACTCGATGGACTTTTGATTGGGGTGTTTGAATGTAATTGTTAGACAACTTTTAGAGGTTGTATTTTGAGAAAATGATGTACTTTGGAGAACTGTGTTGTGAAACTTGAAAGTTTATTTAAGGAAGTGACTTTGCTTACTTCGACTGTTATTTCTTGGTTGTTTATCTTAAGTTTGAATTGAAATTGTATCGAATCCTGGCGAGAGCTGGGCAGGCGTTCCGCGGATACCCTAGGGTTCGCCCATGGGAGAAGTGGGGGCGTCACATATGTGCTACTGACAATGACTTTAAGTTGGTGTTTGAAGCATGCAAGTAATCGGGTCAAGAAAATTTTTTTATAGCCGATGGGTTCCTTTACTACTTGGATCGGCTTTGCATCCCTAAATGTTCTATTCGACAATTGCTAGTTAAGGAGTCTCATAGTGGAGGACTAATGGGGCACTTTGAGGTAGCTAAAACGCTCTCAATCTTGCAGGAACACTTATACTGGCTGAACATGAAGAAGGATGTCGAAAGAGAAGTTGCTAGGTGCATTCAATGTCTTCATGCCAAATCCAAGGTAAATCCACATGATCTCTATATGCCTTTGCCTATACCTAGTGAGCCATGGGTTGATATTTCTATGGATTTTATTCTTGGATTGCCTAGAACCAAAAGAGGACACGATTCCATCTTTGTCGTAGTAGATAGATTCTAAAAAATGGCGCACTTTATAACTTGTCACAAAACTGATAATGCACCATATATTGTTAATCTATTCTTTGAAGAAGTCATTCATTTGCATGGTATTCGTCGTACTATTGTCTTTGACCGTGATGTTAAATTCTTGAGCTATTTTTGGAAAACACTTTGGTCTAATTTAGGTACTAAGTTGTTGTTTTCAACTACTAGTCACCCTCAAACCGACGGCCAAACTGAGGTGGTTAATAGGACCGTATCTACCATATTACATGCCTTAATTAAATGCAATTTGAGAACGTGGGATAAATGTTTGCCTCACATCGAATTTGCTTATAACCGTTCTACCCACTCAACTACTCAATTTTCTCTTTTTGAGGTCGTTTACGGTTTCAACCCGTTAATACCACTAGATCTTATGCCTCTCCCTTTGAGTGAACATGTTAGCCTTGATGGTAAGAAAAAGGCCGAGGTTGTAAGACACCTTCATGAGAGAGTTCGGATGAACATTGAGAAGCGCACAGAGCAATTTGCCAAGCACGCAAACAAGGGACGTAGGCATGTGACATTCGAACCTGGAGATTAGGTATGGCTACACATGCACAAGGAACGCTTCCCTGAGAAAAGACGAAATAAGTTGATGCTCGCGGAGATGGACCATTTCAAGTCCTTGCCAAAGTCAATGACAACGCATATCAACTTGATCTTCCAGGTGAGTATGGCATTAGCCCTACATTCAACGTTGCTGATTTGCTCCCTTTTGATGTGGGTGACGACTTGGATTTGAGGGCAAATCCTTCTCAAGAGGAGGGGACTGATGAGAGACCACCAAGGCTTCAAGTTGCGGATTCAAATGACTCGAATGAAGTCTTAAGTGCACCAATGATGAACCTTGGACCAATGACTCGAGCAAGGGCAAGGAAGATACGAGAGTCCCTTCAAACATTCCTACAAGTAGTTCATTCTCGCGTAGGAAGGATTCAAGAAACTCACCACACATTGGTGAATCTACTCCAAGCCAATGAGGAGGCCACGGATACCTAGGAGCACATGGATTGCTTGCTGGTTTTCTTGTCGAATTAAGAAGCTAGTTTGTAGGCATGACAATAAGGTCAAATAGCTCATGTTGAGCCTTCACCGACCAGCTTTTAGTGCAATAGGCGAGTTAGTAATTTCAAGTTTATTTGAGTTAGTAAGGTTTTCCTTAGTAAGTTAGGATTAGGATTGGTGAAGCCTATAAATAAGGCTTGGCCGAATGTCTTTGTTATCAAGTTCGTTATTATTATTTCAGCAATAAAGAGCGAGTTCTCTTAGCTTTGAATATCCTTTGAATATCTTAGATTGGTTCTAAGTGTTCTCATGGCTTATCAAGCAAGAATCACACTTGTTTGTGGCACCGTTCTACCAAACACCACAAGTTCCTTTAATCACTTCTTGAGGGTTGAGAATCACTCTTAGTTCTCATCCAAGGGATTCTAAAGGGGTTTAGGGTTCTGCACGTTCAAACTTTAGAGTCGCTTGTCTAGATCCTGCTTGTTGGAATACGAGTTCGCCAATCGGGGTTGGGTTTGTATCACTCAATCCTTTGAGCTTTCTCAAGTGCCTCCGTAAAGGTATGAACTTGAACCGCCACTAAAGCATCTTGCATCTCCAGATTCAACCCTTGTATAAACCGTCTCACTCTTTTTCGCTCCGTAACCACCAATTCAAGAGCAAATTTAGACAGTTTAGTGAATTATGTTTCATATTCAGCCACACTCAGGGTTCTCTGACGTAACCTAATAAAATCAACCTCTCTCTTTTTTTGGACTAAAGGGGGGAGGTATTTCTCATTAAACTCCGTTATAAAGTTTACCCAAGTCCATGTAGTCTATTCTCTCTCCCACTTTACCCTAATAACATTCCACCATACCCGAGCCGGTCCTTCGAATTGAAATACAGCAAAGTTAACCTGCCTTTCCTCCGTGTAGTTCAAAGCCCTAAAGATATTAATCATCGCCTCCAACCAATGCTCAGGTGTCTCTAGATCAGGCCCTCCAAGGAACTTTGATGGGAAAAACTTTTGAAACCGCTCTAGGGCCCTATCTTCTCATATTTTAGGGTCCTAGACTGATTCACTGGAGTTTGGCCTTGTTGTTCTACCAATCGCGCTAAAATATTGGTCATTTGTTGTATCGCCTTTGCTACTTGGTCCCCTGCTTCAACCCTCGGTCCATGATCTTATTCGGCTGCTACTTCTCTTTCATGCCTCGATTCTTGCGATTGCCTAGCCCCACTGCCACGACTAGCCCCACGTCCACGACTTCGTCTTCCCTCCATACTCCTTTCTCTCTCTTTTTTTTGTCAAAACAAGCTATGTAGTACATAAGCAAAATAAATCAACTATAGCAGTAAACGAAAAATAGTTTTAAATCACACGGTCAAAGATAAAAAAAAGCACTTAGTATATTTATAGCATTCCAATTTCATTCATCAAGTTGCAAAGATACTTTACATATCATCTTGATCAAAACCAAGTGCATAAGACAAGGCAGATACGATATACATTAGCATTGACACGTCACTAGCAACATACATACAGTGGTAGAATAAGAAATGGCTTGTCATCCCAACTACCTACACCTACGTCCTACATCCTTGAGTTTTTAACCTAGATCATTATTGAACCAATTAATTCTACTTCTCCCTCGGTGCAGGTTGCCCTTCCTCAGGCTTAAGATCCAATTCATTAGGCCCTACATTGCCGTAACTTCCCTCTGCTATATTCACTTGTACTACCTCCTCTACAAGTATTCCACATTCAGTTAAAATGTTCTCCGTTCGGTCTCTCAAGTTAGTCAAGGTACATAGCCCGTCATCGAATTTTCGTATTTCGCATATCGGATTCTATCATCACTTAGTAACTAAGAACGTTGCCCTATTGGACATTAAACCCTATGTATTGCTCAAGCACTACACTTAATCAAAACTCGAAGAAATATAATCAGGTATGTATACTGAATAATAAGGGTCCTAAACCTCACTAATATCTTCAATATATCCTAAATCTAGACTATTCACATCCTCCATGCCTTGACCTTCGCCATCCAGACTTATTTCAATGTCACTCATTATATCAACTTCTCATAAAGGTATCAGCTCTTTGGTACTCGAGTACAATAATCCGAAATAAGATAATTCACAACTCGAGTCGACCGGTCCTAAGAGTAAATCACCTATATTAGAGATTCCTACCTGGCATACATATCTATCTTCTCCAAGTATCATGGTAAAGGTTTTATGCCTATAACATTCATGATTCACAGCTTATGCTCAAGAAGAGTACTTAGTCCTTTATTCATTCACATAATAGGGACCATAACATCACTTGTCCCAAACTCAACCTGTGCAGAGACCACTTGAAGAGACTCTGATACTACCTGTGACGACTCCACCTCTCCCTAGGGCATACCCAAGGGTTTGGCAGACCGCCTGCCCAACTCTCGTCAGGACTCACTCACTTACATTCTTAAAATAGTTTTACACGCCTCAAGATCAACATAGAAGTTCCATTCATCTAAGAATTTCAACTTAATTTACAATTCAAAAGTGTAATATAGGATTTCATTACCAAATCTCCAAAATACATTTCATCTACAAACGAGAATGAGCTATTTCACTATTTCACTATTTCTGTGGCGACCCCACTTCCCCCTAAGGTGAACCAAAGGGTTGGCGGGCCGCCTGCCCAGCTCTCGCCAGGACTCACGCAAGCATTCTAACCCACATCCTTTCGAAAAAATAACCTAATCTATTACAAAACAATTTTCCAGAAGAAGACCGTCACTAAAACCACATTAAATTCAGAGATAGCGGTGATTTAAAATAGCCAATCGAAGCTCTTAAAAGTCCCACGTGCTACATACCAAGGTATAAAATCGTACGAAACCGGATAGATAATTAGATACATCACTAATACAAACTGACAAGCCAAACGCTCGAATTAGGATTTACACATTTTCCAGCTTCAAGTGGCAAACCAAAATAAAAAGTACATTATCCAAATTAAACACAGTACAGCTCATACAACTAGTCATAATATTCAAACACATCCCAAAACGGAACATGGATAAGTTTCAAAGCTTTCAATTTCCAGAACCTGTCAAGGAAAACAAATAAACGTGGGGTGAGCTAAAGCTCAGTGGTGCCCCAAAACATGCAGTCACGTAAATCAAACAGCGAGTAATAACTTAACCAAATTGAATAGTTAGGAAAGCGTATAACAGCACAAGGTAGGATACAGGGGCTCTCAGGAGCCATTTTCCTCGCTTGATCACCATTCATCGTAGTTGACCCTCTGTCAACTCTCACTACTTATGATCCATGTAGAGTGTCTCATTTTGTTACCTAACCCGTCACCATTCATACCCCTGTCCCGGGCCCGAACACCGACTAAGGGAGCAGTATACTCGAGATATACCCTCAGGAAATTGGGAGCAGTATACTTGCGTATACCCTCAGGAAATTAGGAGCAGTATACTTGCGTATACCCTCAGAACTTTGGTCGAGGGATTCACTGTGAGAACCCGTACTTTCCCTAATAATTTTCCTAGGGTTATTTCCTTTCATTGCATGTTTTCTGCATTTTCTGGCTTAGGAAAATTTTCTTGGTGGATTTTATGAGTAATTATAGTTTTTAGATGATTTTTCTAGCATTGGGTAGTTTTTGAAAAATTACGGATAGATTATGGACGTGGGTCCCACTAGTGCGAAAAGTTCGGAAAAATTCGGCCAATAAGGTTAAGTTTCGGATACTGTGTAAAATTTATCGGGTGTTAAGAGATAAGAAGAGGAGGTGATTTGATTGATGTGAGAGAGACTTAAAGGATAGAAATGCATTTAATAGAGTGCCAAGTGGCACTTTCTCATTGGTTGGACTTTTTGACTTTTTACCCTTAAGTTAAATATCTCAAAAATTGACTAAAAATCACCATTTTTCACTCCTTGGTGGCCGACTCTCTTAAGCTCAAGAAGGAAGAAGATTTCTCCAATTTTCAAGCTTCCATTTAGCTCAATCTTCCAAACCAATTTCATCAACTAGTTTCTACTCCATAAAAGTCTTCCATTAGGTGCTAGTAAGTTGTTTGGTGAAGTTTTTAAGGAAGCTAAGGTGTTCTACAACTCCCTCTCTCTTGTTTACTAGGTAAGTGATGATTACACTTCCTCTTACACCTAATGATGTTTAATTTGTGCCTAATGGTGGCTATAGTGTTGAAAATTGTGGTTTATTTCTTGGTTTGGAATGAATTGGTGAAGTTTTTATTTTTTTGAGGAATTTTCTGGTTTAATGTGATCATGGTGTTGTGGTTATTTATGATGGTTGGTAATGAGGGGTTATGACTCTAGTAGGTGTGTATGATAGGAAATTGCAACCAATTTTGGGTTTGGATTGAAATGTGAAAAGTTAGGGTTTCATAACCCCCTTTCTGTCCGGTTTTGGATCATATTGTTAGAGGCCGAATTAGCCTTTTCTTAAAACATGAAAGTTGTAGGTATTGATGTGTTTGAGGTTCCTGTAAAATTTCAGGACAATTGGAGTAGTGTAGAATGAGATATATCGATTTTACTGTTGCTGTTCTGGGTTGATCAGAAAGTGTGAACTGCGCTTGTAATCGTCTGTTTTGACTGGCATTGCTTTGGATTTGGATGTTGGTGTCTTCTGATGAAATGTATCTTGATGTCTTAGCTACCGCATGCCTTTCGAATCAATGCATTTGGACCTGTATAGACTGAGTTGGACTAATTACAGGATAGTGTGATTTGTAAACCTGCAATTACGGTTCTGGTTTGGTATTTTGCATATTTGACCTAGTTGTGCTAGGATTTGGACTGAGTGGCCTTCTACATTGTTGTAGCCCTGTCTTTTAGCTTCGAGATGGTGGGTCTTACACCCTCATCCGATAAGCGTAGAGCAACTTGTGCCATTACCGCATATTGAGGACAAAACTGTTTTTGTTGCTAGGCCAAATGAGTTACATTTCCTGATTTTCTGGTTTGCAATAATGCTTGTATATGTTGATAAAACCCTATTGGGGTTATGATTGGCATTGCTTTATGACTCGTTATCGAGTCTCATTGTACTTGTTTACGTGTTCTAGGGCGTGACGGTGGTTCATGACATTCTCTTGACGGAAGTGCTTGAAACAACACTTAATTGATAAGTGAGTATACTACTCACTTTAATGGTACAATGTGGCTTTGTTATATGTGAATGTGATGCCTTGAAGGCTTATTTGGCTATTGGAAGTGATTGAGGTGAGGGTGTACTTGACCGCCCTCACCCCCTTGTGATTCCATTCATGACTGTTTACCGTTTCACTGAAATACTGCACTTGCTATATGAGATATTGAATTCCATTCATGGAAAACTGATTTGGTGTCGTTTGGACGAATATCCAACGGCCTTACTGTATTACTGAGCTCAACCCCGTAGGTAGTCAATTGAATCGAGCCGGCGAGGGTTTGGGCGTGAAAATTGACATGCCACGGGGACTGTACTGGGGAATCTTGTAGTAATGAGACTCTTGGTTCCAGTATACTCGAGTATTACCAAAAGCTACTGATTGGAGTGTGGGCCCGGTTGGGGTATGTTTGGTGGAAGGAATGGGAGTGAAGTGGGTTCTACGGTTGGTACTCATAAACGTTGACGGAGAGTCAATGAGATCGGATCAAGAATGTAAGCGTGGAAATGGGCTCTTGAGAGCCGTCCGTATCCTTTTACTGATTTGTTTTATTCCTTAATTGTGTACTTGAAATGAAAGGTTATGCTTAAGTGATCTTTGTTGCTTATGTGGTAGTAACTCACTGGGCTTAAGCTCATTCCGTTCCATTTGTTTTCCTTACAGGAAATGACCACTTTTGGAAAAGGTTGTGTTAGTTGGTTGTCAAGTTGAGCCCATGTAAATGTCTTTTGAATAGCTCTTTGAATGAAACCCTAATATGTATTGGGTTCAATTTCTTTTGATTGGCAAACCGAACATGTTTGATATGCCGCTTTGGCTTTTGGCTTGTAAATGTTACATTTCAATGTATATGTGTTTGGTTGACATTTGGTTGGATTTCGGATTAACTCGTATTTCAAACGGCGAAAGAAAAATTTCTGGCGGGAATGAACAGGGCCAAATCCGGCCAGAAATTGGCCGGATTGTCGGCCGGATTGCCTTGGGATTTTTTTTGAAAATCCGGCCTTGCTCACTGGACAGTATCCGGCCAAGAATCCGGCCGGTAATCCGGCCAGATTCCGCCCGGATTCTGCTGTGCCAGGCCACTATTCATCGTTTTCGTTTTTTTCATTTTTTTTCTTTTGATATTTGTGGCTTGTCCGAGCGTATTTTTACTTTCCCGAAATATTCTAGATCGCATGTAACTGCTCGTTAGTCCTGGCGAGAGCTGGGCAGGCAGTCCGCTAACCCCTTTGGTTCGCCTTAGGGGAAGGTGGGGCTGTTACATTCACCCAGCGACGTCACAACACATGGATTCACCAAAACATTTCACGCAAATCACCACTCGAGCGGCTAGTGTGATAAAGTACACACTGCTCGCTTCGATGGATCAGAAACCATTTTTTGCAATTACCACATATCAAGTCAAGGAAGCACTTTATTCAAGTAGGCATAGAGCAGGCAGGGACACTCACCAAGAGTGAAGTTCAGATATCAAGTTGGGAATCGAATTCCGCGTCCTCGCAATATCCTAAAAACCAAAATTTGAAACTGTAAGTTCTCTATTCAATTTTTAAGCTTGTACGTATTGTGGATTATCTAGTAATTTACTAGTTAACCTTCTCAAAGTAATTTCAACAATCTACTTGGGTTGAAGCTTGACAAAAGTAGTAAAAATGTTTCTTATAGTTTTCTTTGAGATACTTTTCCTATAGTCAGCTAGCCAAGAACAATTCTTAGAGAAAAGAAAGGAAGTAAAACAAAGCCTAGGGTTTTAGAGCTAGAAAAGTCATTTTTTTTATAAATAGTGTGGCTAGTTTAGCTAAAGGAAGTAAAATAAAATGTTGAGTTGACAAAGTTTAGGGCAAAATCCCTACACAAAATTTTTGGCGTTAACAGACAATACTAAGTGTTCTTGCTCCATACTAGCGCGAAGATATATTTAAATAGCTTAATTGAAACTTTCTCAAATCTAAGGACTAAACGGATTTCTTATTCCGATTCACAACGCATTATCTCGTAAATTTTGCCACTTCGAATTCACACTATAGCTCAGGTTTGCCACCACATCAAAATCACATTTCAATAGCAAGTCACTAGGGCTTCATCAATCATTAGCCCTAGTTTTCGATAGATTCATTTCTGATCAAGAATAAAATAAATGACCAAGGCTTCGTCAATCATTAGCACTTGGTTTTGGCAAGCTTATATCATATCTTAACTAAATCAAAATAAATGTAAGGCCTCCAAGCAATTCCAGCAATTAAATTTCACCACCCTTTAATACCTATAAAATCATTCAAATGGCCAAGAGCTTCGTCAATCATTAGCTCTAGACATCAAGCAATCACTTTCTGCCACAATTCAAACAGAAGTTCAACTCAAAACCAAGAGAAAAGTCACGACTAACTTAACTCTTAAATAACTCTAGTTCCACAAATCAAACAATTGTGAAAGTTATACTGTTGTAAAATAGATTTTTAGTACTATCACATCCCAGAAGACACTTTTCGGAGATTCAAATCACAAATAGGCCAAATGTTCGATCCAAGTCAAAATTCAGTTTCATGAGGAAACAGGACATTCAAGCAGGACAGCCTACTTTGAGGAGTCATGGACAGCAGTACACATGGAGGAAAAATATGAAATTTCTACAGAACAAAGGTCCATGACTCTAGTTTCAAATGCCACTGACGGCACCTTAATCGGATTTTCCTACTCCAAGATATAAGCATTTTGCTGAGACTGATCAGTGAAACCCGAAAATCTGGAAACTCATTTTTCACTTGTGAAGAACTCCTTTTTCTCTTTTAAAACCATAAGACTTTTATTCAAACCATCCGTACATTTAAGTATGACATTCATACCAGCATATACCAAGGCAAATAACGCTTAATTCTAGTAAATGGTTCAGCCAAGAAATCATATATATACTAATCTGTCATCAACTAAGTATAACAATCATCAGTTGGCAATTCAACATACGATTACTTCCTTAATTTTCTCCTTTGTTAACACTAAATGGACATGCAGAGGATGGTTATTAAGCTACAGAGTATCTTGCAAGACTTATAGCAACATTTTTTTTTCAAGCATATCCAATCATTATACTCCAAGAAAACAAATTCAGAAACCACTATAAGTTTCAGTTTCATTCCCTCGGCTAAGTTGAGAAATTCCAGCACTTTGCTCCAACATTTTTGGTTCAATTCAACCCATGGCTCAAGTGTTTCATATCTATACATCTTATAAAACTTTAAACAACGTATTTCATGCATTTCAACCATTATGCTTCAGAGAAAAGTTTCAAAACCAAGATGAGATTCCAACTCAACCTTCGGCTATCACAAAGAAAAATTCCAGCATTTAGATGTTTATAAATCCAACTTTTCCTCGGCTAAAACATGGTTTTAGATTCTCAATTTCGTCATGTGAACCTTTGGCTAGCTAATTAACATTTCTGGTTCAAAATCGAATTCGAATAACAGCTTCAAACATCCCAAAAATCCAGAAATCTGTCCAGCTAGTCACGGATGAAGTTGCATGCATAGATTTTCTGTTTTCATTTTATTTTCTTGGTTAAAACATAGTATTACTTACTCAAATTTGACCTGTAAACACTTAGTTAACGGCTTAACATTTCCAGTACCGAATCAAGTTCGAATAACAGCCATCAACATCTACATTTCTAAAAATTATTCCTGCTTGGCTCGGATGAACATGCATGTGGCAGGTTGCATTTTGATTTTATTTTTCTGGTTTAACCTAATTAATTAACTACATGCAGAGCCTAATTAACTTGTTATTAACTATCTAATCACCACAATAAGCTCGGCTTACACCAAGTAGACCAGATTAAGGCTGCATTATCCAATTAACACTCGGCAAAAAGTTTTCTTTCTTATAATCAGAATCTTCTTTTCCAAAATCATCATCCGATGGTTTTAATGCAAAGCTTTAAACAATTTAATTGGTTAGTGATTAGTTATTTAATCAACCATGCAAGCTCAGATTTTTGAAAATTATTAACTTAAGATCAACATTTCATAATCAACTCTCGGAAATCCCAAAGGTGCACACAACAGAATTTTTTTTCCTCTCTAAGTCATCATCCAGTACATAAATTCAACATGCATGCTACTAATCACTATCATCTACCATTAATTAGCTTAACTTGGCACAGAAATTACCTCAGAAACAACTTAGCTCACACACGAAAATCTAGAAATTTTTCTTTCCTTCCTCTCGGCTTCACGCGCAGGTTTGTTGGTCCTGGTTCCTGAGTTACGGCTGGAGTGGTGTTGTGGTGGGGTTGATTTCGGTTGGTTGGATGTGAAGGGTGCAGAACTGGAAGTGCAGAATGGTGGGACTTGCTCACGGTTTTCACCCTCAGCTTGCGGCCCGAAGCAGAAAATTTTGCAGCTCGCGGATTGCAGCTCTCACGGTTCCACTTTGCTGCTCACAAGGTAAGTCTCTCTCTCCCTCTTTGTTCTTGGTCCGGAGCTAAGTAGAATGGTGGAGTGTGGTTTGGGATATGAAATGAAGAGGAAGAGGGATGGTGCCGCTGTTTTGAGTAGGAGATTGCGTGTTGAGATGGTTAAAATTTCTATTGGTCGGATGTGCGGTGCTTGTAATGCTGTCAGAGGGATTGTTTGGTTTTGCATGGAAATGCTGTGGTGAGTTTGGGGTGTGGTCTGAGGTGAATTAGTGCACGGTTGGGGAGGTTGAGTGTTCATGTTGTCCGCCAATGTTTGTGGATTGCATGGACATTTTGGGATCGTATGGAGGGCATTCTAGTCTTTTCGCATCCCCTCCTAATATCCACTTAAGTCCTTAGCTCTAACTTAATTCCAAAAATTATCCCCAAGTGTGATTTGAACGCCTAATTATACACTAATCTTGCAAGGCTTTAATTATTGAAATTCAAGAAATTTTATATAATTAATCTACTCAGGTAGTACTAATTTTTATCATAATGAAAACTAAGTATTTTAGCGTTTTATGTTAGGGCGATATATTATTCTAACTCAAGCAATATTAATTTATCTTGACAAGAACCAAGTAATTTAATATTTTAGCACAATTAAGTTGTTTGCAACTTAAAGCTACTTTTACATACTTATTCAAGAACAAATAAAAAGAAATATGAAGTTTATTTAACAATTTAAAAATGCAGGTGCAATACATATGTTTTATATTATATATTTATATATATATATTTTCCCTTGCTTGTTTAAGAACGAATAAGATTAGGAGTAGAATTTATTACAAGTCCAAGATGCAAAGGAAATACGTAAGTACACCTTTATTTTATACGTATATATCTGTAGGCATATTTTCGAGGTTCTCACAATTTCATCTCCAAAATACGTACATGAAGATTATATACACTAGTTCACGCTTACTTGCTCCGGCCTCCACTCCTATGAAGAAAACAAAACTAAATGAATGAGTTAAAAGCCCAGTGAGGTTCCTAAACATGCAATCAGATAGAGAAACCATGAAAGTATTTCATTTAACAATTTGCACACCTTGCACGGTAATATACAGCCATTCAAGAAATAAACATTCAATTATTGGAAAGATACGTGCTCACTTGGAGCCATTCATTCAGTCGCCAACCATTTCCCTTATTCCTCCGACATTTGAAAACATTTAACAGTGAAAACTCCTTCAGTGTTCATTTCATTCAGTTAGTCATTTCATTCATTGCATTTCATTCACTGGCCAATTCTCCACTAGACTTTGTGGTAATACTCGAGTATACCCAAACACTATCCTAGGGTCACCAACCGCCCGACCGAGTTCGTTTCTGGCTCGAGTCGACTGGCAATGAAAGGCAAGTGCCCAGTTCAGCCAAAGGCTTACATCCACGCACAAGTAACATTCAATCATTTGATCATTGAAAATTTCACATTCACTTAGGTCGAGTGCGATAAAGTACACACTCACCTATTGAAAATCCATTTAAAGACCATTGAAAAGTATTTAACATTCAAGCAAACATTTACAACAATCTACTTAGTCATTGGAAGCACAACATTCAAGGAACATTCTGTGACGACCCTACCTCCCCTTAGGGCGTACCCAAGGGTTTGGCGAACCGTCTGCCCAACTCTCGCCAGGACTCACTCACTTTCAAGCCTCAAAATTACATAAAGTTCCATTTCCAACTAACAATTCAAACTTAATTTACAATCCAAAAATAAAACATAGGATTACATGTCTAAAGATTCCAAATACATCTCATCTACAAAAATACAAGTACAAGAGATTATATACACTAGTTCACAGCTACTTGCTCCTGCCTCCACCCCTGTTGATGTGAAACGAACTCCGTCGAAGATGAAACCCGTGATTCACTCATTACGATCTAGACAACTAACACCAAAGGTTTGGCAGCAAAAAATTTTACCCTAATAATCCTACGAGTTACAAACAATATTGATACGATCTCAACCCGTAACTAATCGAATTAATAAACCAAATTGTAGGTAGAAGAACGCCACAATTAAGGAGGTACTTGATTGATAAGTTCAGATAGAATAACTTAAGAAAAACTCTCAAGTATTCAAAGGAAACTCTCTTAGACAAGAGAAAGTGATTAACTCACCATTGTTATTGTAAAATCTGATTAACTAAAATATTGGAGAAGACTAGGCTATTTATAGCCTTACAATGACTCAAACCTAAAGTTATTTGGACTTAACTAAACCCTAAACTATTGACTAGAGTCTCGGCCAAATAAGGACAATGTTGGTCAAATTATTAAGCTAAAATAATGACTAGGGTTCGGCCACAATAATGGCAATGTTGGCCGAATTTATTAAGCTGAAATTGACAACTAAAACAGCAAGATAAATGACAAATAAACCCTTGCTCAAAAGACTAAATAAACGACACAACTTGAAACTTGAATAACTTGCACATGTGAAATCTTCATGGACTAGCTTGAGCATGTGAAATCTTCATGGACTAGAGTGAGGGATCTGGATCATATCATTTCCCTCATCTTGAAAGTGATTTGCCCACAAATCGATGGTGCGCTTGAAGGACAGCAATGTTGAAAATAGATGAATAACTGCAAGCCATGTTGCATGTCGTTTGGTCAACCTCACAATGCTCTCGAATAAAGACATCCTCCAAGACAAGAAACATCTCGTATAAAGCTTATGGGAATTTTGTGAGGACTTGGAAATTCACCTATATTTTCCTTATAATTCTCTTATTTTGAATAAGTTAATTTATAAATTCCTTTTACTACTAATTTACTCCCTCAATAGTTGTAATAAATAATAGAATTAATAGTTTTACCCTTAGTTTTATAGTTAGGGTAAAATAGGATTTTTGCATATTTTGGTAGTGTGATTAATTGGTGAGGTGTGTGTACTAAATTTGCTGGTTAAGAGTGAGTTTTAGATAAGAGGAAGTGTGTGATTAGAAGTGCTATTACTAAGTTAGTGAATCGTAAGTTAAAACACAAGTACGCGAGAGTTAAGGAAAATTGGCTTGAACTGACGTGCACTGTTTGCTACCGATTGAGTGCACCACTTGAACACTACTTTATTACCTTAATCTCCTTGTTTTTATTTCAGCAAAATCATCCCCAAAATATCCCTCAAGGAAGCCAAAATTCTTGACTCAAGAAAAGAAAAAATTTTGAGATTAAACCATAGTGTGACACTTGTTGGAAAACTAAGAAGTTTTGACCAAGCAAATTCCTTTCCTTCTTATCTTCTAATTTGGTTCATCTTCTTCACTTTTTCTTCTTGGTTGGCCGAGAGCAAGAGAGAAAAAAAGAGTGAAGAAAGCTTTCCATTTCCAACCTTGAATCAAGCCTTGTTTGAGTGAAATTAACAACGCTAAACCAATTAAAGTTTCATCTTGGTGCTTAGGAAGCTAGGAGTGGTGGAAATCTTGGGAGACAGTGGTTGGTTCTTCACTTTCAAGAAGGCGTTTGGAAGGTATA
>NW_020861736.1:0-34097 GCF_003713205.1 Coffea eugenioides
GTATAAGTGTGAGAACCCGGAAATTTTCTACTTTTCTAGGGTTTATTTTTTAAACGCCCGCCTTTTCTACATTTTCTTGATTAGAAAAATTCCCAGATAAAGTTTATGAGCAAAAATAGTTTTAAAATGATTTTTCTAGTATCGGTTAGTTTTTGAGAAATTAAAAGCGTATTTTGGACGTGGGACCCGCAAGTGCGGTAAATGCATTATATTTTTGACAACTTGTTGGAATTTTGTATTAAGTGATATTATTTTACAATGTGTTAAGATATTTGTGTAAGAGAGACAAAAAGTTAGGCAAGCAATTAATGAAGAGGACATGTGTCACTTGAGGATTTATTCTTACCTTTTTGACCTTTTGACCACTATTCATGCCTTTACCATTTAAACCAAAATTGACCCAAAATTCTTCTTATTTTGAAGCTCTTGGCCGAATTTCTTGCTAGGAACAAAGGAAAGAAAACTCTCTCAATTTTCAAGCTCCAATCTTGCCCAATCTTTCAATTCAACCGTTTAATCTTCAAATTTTTCCATAGAACTTCTTAGTTTGGTGATATTGAGGTTGGTTGTGGAGTTGTTTGGAAGAAATTGGTGCTAAGTTGCTTACTTTCTTGAGCTTGCAAGGTGAGTAACTAGGGAATTCTTCCTTTGATCTTGATAATGTTCAATTAGTGATTGGTGGTGGTTGAATAAGTGATTTTATGGATGATTTCATGATTTTGGTTGAAATTAGTGAAGTTTTATATTTAATTAGGATTTTTCTGTTCTCATATGATTGTTATTATGTGGTTATGTATGATGATTGGAAATGATAGTTGAGGAAGCTAGGAGGTGGAAAAAGTGATTAATTGCAAGTAAATTCTGTTTTGGAAGAATCTGGAAAATTAGGGTTCTTGGTTCTTCATTCTGTCCGAAATTTTTGGTCCTAGATAGAGGCCGAATTGGCCTTGGCTCAAAACATGAAAGTTGTAGGTATTGATGTTTTAAGGGTGCCTGTAAAATTTCAGGTCAATTGGAGTAGTGTCGAATGAGATAAGCCGAATTTACTGTTTCTGTTCTGGGTTCATCAGGATGTAAGAACTGCGTCTGAAATGGGTTGTTTTGACTGGAATTGTTTTGGATTTGGGTGTTCAGGTCTTCTGATGAAATGTAACTTGATGTCCTAGATACCATATGCCTTTGGAATTTCTGCATTTGGACCTGTTTTGACTGAGTTGTACTGATTACAACATAGTGTAATTTGTAAACCTGCAATTACGGTTCTGGTTTGGTATTTGGCATATATGACTTAGTTGTACTGGGATTTGGACTGAGTGACCTTCTATATTGTTGTAGCCCTGGTTCTTAGCTTCGAAACGGTGGGTCTTGCACCTTCATCTGACCATCGTAGTGCTTTTGGCACCATTACCGCAAAATGACGTCAAAACTGTTTTTCTGGTTTTGAGCTTAACTTTCATTTCCGGACTTTTCCCTAGCTTGACTTGTCTTTGTACTACTTGGAGCTTGCTGAATGGCTATTGGATGAACTTTTGTTGTGTGTGTACCCTTGGGTTGGAATGAGGAAATAATGAAGCCATGATGGCTGGAAAAGTTAGCAAATTCAGGGGAAATGCTGTCCGAATTTTGAATGGGCTTGATTGCTTTGCGTTTGTGCTTTAGGGCTTGGACTTGAGTGAAGTAATGCAATATGATGGATGGTTTCTGAGCCATGGAGGTGAGTGACCTCAAACTATTTCTAAAATTATTTATGAACCGTTTCTTGCATTATTTACTTTTGAACTGTTTCCGAATTTACTTTTGAACCGTTTCTTGCATTATTTACTTTTGAACTGTTTCCGAATTTACTTTTGAACCGTTTTCCCGCATTATTTACTTTTGAACTGTTTTCAAAGTTAATTTTGGAACTGTTTTCTTACATATCATGCGTGCTTGCATATCAGTGTCTTGTTATTATCGATTTTGCTTTCAATGATTGTTAAAACGAGTTTTCTAGGCGAGTGTGTACTTTATCGCACTTGACCTAAATAAATATGAAATTTTCAATGATTAATGATTAAATGCTACTTGCGCATGAATGTAAGCCTTTTGGGCTGAACTGGCCATTGCCCCTTGTTACCGGTCGTCTCGAGCCAGAAGCGGACTCGGTCGGGCGACTAGGAACTTGGGTGAACGTTTCGGTATACTCGAGTATTACCTTGTAGGTTGGTGGAGCCTGGCCAAAAGCCAGGGACGGGGTGAATGAATGCACGAATGAAACCAAAATGCAATGAAATGACAGGAGAACGAACGTATCCTTTTCATGAATGTTACTATCGCTTTCCATTGTAAATGTTTCTTGAATTATTGATACTCCATATTGAAATGACATTATTGAAATGAACGATTGTGAAACTGATTTGATAACTGATTTTACTGGTTACTCGCTGAGCTTCTAGCTCACCCCAAAACGTTTTATTCCCCTCCACAGGGCTCAAGGCGAAGGAAGGGCTTGTAGTGTTTATTCATGGATTATCTCATGTATGGATTGAACTTAGAATTCCTTTTGTGTAATCGTTCATATTGGGATTGTATTGAACGTTTAGAATTGATTGGATGTGTAATAGTCTAGTTTTGGACTTCCTCCTGTAGAATAGTTGGTATCAAGGATCAGAGGGGCGCAGTGGAAGCGTGGACGCTTCGCTTTTGATATGTAAAGTTTGGGAACCTTTGATGTATATTTGATATAAATATCTTGAAATTCCATTGAGGATTATAGTGAACGACTGAGTCCCGGCGAGAGCTGGGCAGGCGGCCCGCCGAACCCTCTGGTTCGCCTTAGGGGGAGGTGGGGCCGTGACACAAACCACTTACTAGCACCAAATGGAAAGGTTTTATGGAGTAGAAACAAGATCAAATGGTTGGATGGTTACACTCAAGCAAAATGGAAGCAAGAATCTTGGAGAGTTTTTCTTTCTTCTTGGCTAGAGAGGGTCGGCCAAGCTTGCAGAAATTTGGGTGCTTTTTGGGTCAAAATTGAGTATTAGTAAAGGTAAGAAATAATGGTCAAAGTCAAGGTTGAATAGGAAGGTGACACTTGTCACCCTTAGGTTCAAAACTTATCTTTTTGTCTCTCCAATACAAATATCTTAACACATTATAAAATAATATCACTTAATACAAAATTCCAACAAGTTGTCAAAAATATAATGCATTTACCGCACTTGCGGGTCCCACTTTCGAAATACGCTCTTAATTTCTCAAAAACTATCCGATACTAGGAAAATCATTTTAAAACTATCTTTGCTCATAAACTTTATCTGGGGAATTTTTCTAATAAATAAAATGTAGAAAAGGCGGGCGATTAAATAAAATAAACCCTAAAAAATTAGAAAATTTTCGGGTTCTCACACTCATACTTTTCGGGGCGTCACAATCTCCCCTCCTTAAAAGAATGTCGTCCTCGACATTCCATCTTGTACCAATCAAGTCGAGACATCCCGCAAGAATCACTAATATTGCAAACCAAACCCACAGTCCGGCATCCTAAACTTCAAGCCTAGGATACACTACAGAGATCTGAAGCCTAAGCTCTGATACCAACTGTGACAGTTCTCAGGGTCACATCACAAGGTACCTATCAGCTTGCACCCGCAGCGCGGCATCCCCTACGGAGAGTTTCGCTTCGTGACTCTTCACGAACGAGAGGCTCGGGGCTTTTCCAGTAAAAGGACGTAGAGTCCCAACCGTCGGCATATGGCTCTGATACCAACTGTAACAGTTCTCAGGGTCACATCACAGGGTACCTATCAGCTTGCCACCCGCACGCGGTCATCCCCTACGGAGAGTTTCGCTTCGTGACTCTTCACGAACGAGAGGCTCGGGGCTTTTCCAGACGAAGGACTTAAGGTCCCAACTGTCGGCATATGGCTCTGATACCAACTGTGACGGCCCCACCTCCCCCTAAGGCGAACCAGAGGGTTCGGCGGGCTGCCTGCCCAGCTCTCGCTGGGACTCAGTCGTTCACCACTACAATCCTCAAATGCATTACAAGAATAAACCTCAAATATTACAATAAATTCTCCGAAAATTACATGTCAAAAGTGAAGCGGAAACAATTCCCAACTATACATAAAATGATTCCAAATCCAAACGGTACAACATAACGGCCATCCAATCACGCGCACAAGTACTACAAGCCTTCCTTCGCTTTGAGCCCTGTGGAGGGGAATAAAACATTTTTGGGGTGAGCTAGAAGCTCAGCGAGTAACCAGAAAATCAGTAATCAAATCGGTTTAACAATATTTCTTTTCAATGATGTCATAAATCAAATGATAAGTCCAAAAACAATTACAACATTTACAAAACATTAAATATGGAGTATCAATAATTCAAGAAACATGTACAATGGAAAGCGATAGTAACATTCATGAAAAGATACGCTCGTTCTCCTGTCATTTCCTTTTTTTTTTTCATTTGAAATTGCATCATTTTCCACCAACCTCCACCAACCTACAAAGGTAATACTCGAGTATACCAAACGTTCACCCAGGTCCCTAATCGCCCGACCGAGTCCGTTTCTGGCTCGAGACGACCGGTAACAAGGGGCAATGGCCAGTTCAGCCCAAAAGGCTTACATTCATGCGCAAGTAGCATTTAATCATTTATCGTGAAAATTTCACATTGATTTAGGTCGAGTGCGATAAAATACACACTCGCCTAGAAAGCTCGTTTTGGAAATCATTCAAAGCACGTAATACGTTATCAATCAATAATACAAGTCATGGAGTCAAGGAAATATATCAAACAAGGAACACTTTCATATAAGCAGGCATGATATGCAAGAAAACAGTTCAAAAGTAGCTTTGGAAACAGTTCAAAAGTAAATAATGTAAGAAACATTTCACAAGTACTTTGGAAATAGTTTAGGGTCACTCACCTCCATGGCTCAGAAATCATCCATCATATAACATTGCCTTTCTCAAATCCAAGTCTTAGATCACAAACTCAATGCAATCAAGTCCTTTCAAAGTTCGGACAGCATTTCCCCTATATTTCTTTACTTTTCCAGCCATCAAGGCTTCATTATTTCCTCAGCCAGTCCCAAAGGTACACACACAACAACAAGTTCATCTAATAGTCATTCAGCAAGTTCCAAGTAGTACCAGTACAAGTCAAGCTAGGGAAAAGTCCGGAAACGAAAGTTAAGCTCAAAACCAGAAAAACAGTTTTGACGTCATTTTACGGTAATGGTATCAAAGGCGCTACGATTGTCGGATGGAGGTCCAAGACCCACTGTTTCGAAGCTAAAAGACAGGGCTACAACAATGTAGAAGGCCACTCAGTCCAAATCCCAGCACAACTAAGTCAAATATGCCAAATAACAAACCAGAATCGTAATTGCAGGTTTACAAATTACACTATGCTGTAATTAGTCCAACTCAGTCTGTACAAGTCCAAATTCATTGATTCCAAAGGCAGGCGGTAGCTAAGACATCAAGCTACATTTCATCGGAAGACCTCAACAACCAAATCCAAAGAAATTCCAGTCAAAACAACCCATTACAGGCGCAGTTCTTACATCCTGATGAACCCAGAACAGCAATAGTAAATTCGGCTTATCTCATTCTACACAACTCCAATTGCCCTAAAATTTTACAGGCACCTCTAAAAAATCAATACCTACAACGTTCATGGTTTAAGCCAAGGCCAATTCGGCCTCTATCTAGGACCTAAAATTTCGGACAGAATGAAGAACCAAGAACCCTAATTTTCCAGATTTCTTCCAAAACAGAATTTACTTGCAATCTTCCACTTTTTCCACCTTCTAGAATCATTAAACATCAATTCCCATCATCAAGGATAGCCACAACATCACATTCATATTAAACCAGAAAATTCATCAATAAATTGAAAACTTCACCAATTCATCTCAAACCAAGAAATAAACCACAAATTTCAGCACTTTAGCTACCACTAAGCACAACTTAAGCTTCATTAAGTGTAGGAGGAAGTTCAACCACCACTCACCTAGTAAACAAGAGAGGGAGAGTTGTTGGACACCTTAGCTTCCCAAAACACTTCACCAAACCACTTACTAGCACCAAATGGAAAGGTTTTATGAAGTAGAAACAAGATCAAATGGTTGGATGGTTACACTCAAGCAAAATGGAAGCAAGAATCTTGGAGAGTTTTTCTTTCTTCTTGGCTAGAGAGGGTCGGCCAAGCTTGCAGAAATTTGGGTGCTTTTTGGGTCAAAATTGAGTATTAGTAAAGGTAAGAAATAATGGTCAAAGTCAAGGTTGAATAGGAAGGTGACACTTGTCACCCTTAGGTTCAAAACTTATCTTTTTGTCTCTCCAATACAAATATCTTAACACATTGTAAAATAATATCACTTAATACAAAATTCCAACAAGTTGTCAAAAATATAATGCATTTACCGCACTTGCGGGTCCCACGTTCAAAATACGCTCTTAATTTCTCAAAAACTATCCGATACTAGGAAAATCATTTTAAAACTATCTTTGCTCGTAAACTTTATCTGGGGAATTTTTCTAATAAAGAAAATGTAGAAAAGACGGGCGATTAAATAAAATAAACCCTAGAAAATTAGAAAATTTTCGAGTTCTCACACTCATTCTTTTCGGGGCGTCACATATATACAAGCCATATAATCAAGAAACATAACAAACAAGGAACACTCACCGAATTATGCTAAATAACGTCCAAAATGTCCTATCGAATCTTACCCTCGGTCACCGAGAAAACCTATGATTCAACGAGAAAGAATATTACAATTCATCTAGCAAAACAAGTAAGTGGAATCAAGGAACTCGACTAATTACGAGTAAAACGGATAAAGGTGACTTTAAATTGAAAATAAAGCCATTTGGATCTGTGGACGGAAACAACTAGGGTGTCATAAACCAAAATCAAAGGGTTATAACAGTTCCAATGGAAAACACTTGAATCAAAGTCAAGTCGGAATCCAACCAGATAGGCTCAGAAATATTGGGTTTGTTTGGATTACTTCATATTTCCCCAATTTTATTTGCTTACATCATCTTTACAATTTCCAATACACCTTTTTATCTTCCCAATATCTTTTTATCTCACATACATCACATCACAAAAAGTACTACAGTAAAAATATTCCAAATAATCCCAAATAACTTACAATCCAAACAGACCAATTATTTTTCGGAATCGTTTATGTGGTTCAAAATCAATATACATTCAAGTAGGTATTATGGCCTACATGTCTTGACTGAGAAAACCTTAGGTCATACCTCTATATTTTGGTATGAAGTAGTAAATAAACATTTGAAGGTTCAAATGGAAAAAGTATCATGTTTTAAGATGGAAAACGGTCATAGTATTTGCCAAACAAAAATATACAAGTTCAAATAGAAGCTTAGCCCTTGAGCGAAAATTTGGGCAGCATGCCCTTTGTATTTTCCTATTTCCAGCCATTTATGGCTTCATTATTTTTCTTATTCAAACCCAAAGGGACACACCCAACAAGTTAATTTCAATAGCCGTTCAGTAAGCTCCAAGTAGTACAAGCACAATTCAAGCTAGGGAAAAGTCCGGAAATGAAAGTTAAGCTCTAAACCATAAAAACAGTTTTTGACATCATTTTGCGGTTTTGGCACCATTGGCACTACGATTATCGGATGGAGGTGCAAGATACACCGTTTCAAAGCTAAGAGATAGTAATACAATGTTGAAGAAGGCTACTCAGTCCAGTTTCTAGTGCAATCAGGTCAAAAAAATTCAATATTCTAAACCAGAACTGCAAAAACAGGTTAACCAATCGCATTCTGGTTCAAACATCATAAGTCAGGCTACCTAAGTCCAAATCAAGTAATTTCAAAGCCATCCGAAAGCTAAGATACATGGCTACAATTCTTCAGAAGACATAAACAACCAAATCAGAAGCATTCCCAATCAAATTAGCCAATCACAGAAGCAATTCTCAAGTTCCGGTAGAAACAGGGCAGCAGGGGTACTTCAGTCTTTTCACAAGGTACGTTTCTCCGATTGACCTGAAATTTTGTAAGAATCTCTAAAATATTATTCCCTACAACTTTCATGTTTTAACCCAAGGCCAATTAAGCCTGTAACTATGAGGTACTGTGCCGGGCAGAATGTAAAATAATGAAACCCTAACTTTCCAAATTTCTTTCCAAAGCAGAAATTTCCTGCAATTAACCACACTTTCCACCTTCTAGCTTCCTTCAATATCATTTCCAATCATCGTACATAGCCACACAATGATAATCATAGGAAAACAGAAAAATCACCAATAATTATAAAACTTCACCAATTCAACCAAAATCAAGATATAATCCATAAAATTACATCTTAAACTACCACAAATCATGAATTAAACATCATTAGATGGAGGAGAGGGGTTCCTTCACTACTCACCTTAACAACCCAAGAAAAGAAGCAACTTGGCACCTTAATCTTCCAAACCACTTCACAACCAAGCTTAACTTCACTAAACTAAGAGGTTTTATGGAGTAATTTGAAGATTAAACGGTTTAATTGAGAGATTGAGCAAGATTAGAGGTAAGATTGTGGAGAGTTTCTTTTCTTTTCTCCTTGTGAGAAGGTCGGCCAACAAGAAAGAAATAAGAAGAGATTTTGGGTCAATTTTGTTATATGGTAAAGGTAAAGTTAAATGGTCAAAGTCCATGACCAATAGAAAAGTGCCACCTAGCACCCTTTTTGTTCATGGTTATCCTTTTGTTTCTCCAATAGTAATCCACTTAAGGTAACCTCTAATTATCTCTTAGTACCTGCTAAATTAAATCCGGTATCCAAAACTTAACCTAATTGGTCGAATTTTACCGAACTTTCCGCACTAGCGGGTCCCATGTCCGGTATACATTCTTAATTTCTCAAAAACTAACCGATACTAGAAAAATCATCTAAAAACTATATTAACTCATAAAAATTATCTGGAAAATGTTCCTACTAAAGAAAATGCAGAAAACATGCCAGTAAATAGAATAAAACCCAGAAAATGAGAAAATTACGGGGTCTCACACCCTCTCCCCCTTAAAACAATTTCGTCCTCGAAATTTTACCTTCATTTGCATCAAACGAGTCCGGAACTATTTGGGTGCCTAATGCATAAGCTTTTGCTGGCCCACTAGTTCGGTTCCCTCTTTCATTTGCTTGTTTTGTTTTAGATCCCTCCAGTTGTGGACTACTACCTCCGCGTGACTGTCTCCTCGGACAGTTGCTAACTTGGTGCTCACCACTCCCACAAATCAAGCACTTCCGCCCTTTCCGCCAACAATCGTTCTCGGTATGATTGGCCGTTCCGCAATAGCCACAAGTCAAGTAGGAAGCCATTTTTTGGCTTTCTGGAGAAGTTTCCCCATATCCGGTTTGGCTTACTTTGGTAGACCTTTCATTTCCCGCCTCTACTGTCCATGGCGGGTAGGACAAAAAGTTCACTTTCTGCATTTTAGAAGGTGCTATTGAGTCACTAGGAGATTCTTCAATCACACTACCAACTGCACCTCTTTTCCGAGTTTGGGAGGCTTTTACTTGTGCCTTTGCATTCTCGATTCGTTGAGCCTTCTTAAGGGCCTCCGTAAAAGTATTCACTTGCGCCGTGGCTAACGCCTCTTGGATGTCCAAATTCAGTCCCTGTATAAACCGTCTTACTCTTCGCCGTTCAGTGGCTACCAGTTCAGAAGCAAACTTGGATAATCCTGTAAATTTTGTTTCATATTCGGCCACACTTAACGTTCCCTGGCGTAACACAATAAACTCCTCTTCCCTTCTTTCTTGGACTAAAGGTGGGAGGTATTTCTCGTTAAATTCTCTTATGAAGTTCGCCCATGTCCAGATGGTCTGTTCTCTTTCCCACTTTGCTCTAATTACGTTCCACCATGATCGGACCGGTCCCTCAAATTGAAATACTGCAAAGTTCACTTGCCTTTACTCAGTGTAGTTTAGGGCTGTGAAGATATTAACCATGGTTTCTATCCATTGTTCAGCTACGTCCTGATATAGGCAACCCTAGGGGAAGACCCTCCTAGAACCTCCCAACCTTGTAATTATCAGAGTTGGATCTTTTCTCCCAACAGAAATTGAACTCGATTGTTCTCATGAACTCAAGACCTCTGACACACAAAGGTAATCAGCAACCTTAAGCAAATAAGGATGGATGAAGCGACACCACGATTAGGGAACAAGCTAATCGATAAAGTCTGATTTGAATCCTAAGCTATGAACTCAAGAATTCAAGAGTAAGTTCGATTAAGAACTTGAAGGAAAATTCCTCACGATTTCTGGTTGTAATAAGCTCTCCCTTCGCTCATACAATAGGTGCCTTTTATAGGCTAAAACTAGGGCAAATCCAGCCCACATAAACCTGGAATAGGAATTCGGTTCGCATAAAGAGCCAGCTCTTTAAGGCTTCCCGATAAGGCCCAATAAGTAATAAAATACTCTACGACTAACAACTACTAAACTAGGCAGTCTTAAAACAATTACCAACTAAGCTAACAAGTATGAGATCATTCTTTCACTTCAAACGTACAAGTGAACAAGGTAACTTCATGGTCTATCAAATCTTCAAACTTAGCTTGCTCCTTGCTTGTATGGTGAATGATCAAGGCTCGTAAAGCTTCCTTCACCTTCTTGGATCTTGATCTTGTCATCGGACCGCCAATGTGGACCAAAGGATCCTTGCCCCAAGGTTGAAGTTATTGCACACCCATATCCGCATCATTCCCTCCCTCCTCGAAAAGATTCGTCCTCGAATCTTCAAAGTCTGTATCAAAGTCAAAAGGGGATAGGTCAGACACATTAAAAATGCGCTTATGCCATACTCACTTGGAAGTTCCAATTTGTATGCATTGTCGTTGATCCTCTCTAGGACTTGAAAAGGTCCGTCGCCTCTTGGATGTAACTTGGTCCGTCGAGATGTTGGAAACCTTTCCTTCCTCATGTGTACCCAAACCCAATCACCGGGTTCGAATACAACATGTTTTCTACCCTTATTCGCATGTTGTGCATATTGCGCATTTTTTCTTCTCAATTTGAGCTCGAACTCTCTCATGGAAGGTCCGAACAGCCTCTGCCTTTTTGACACCATCTGCGCTTAAACACTCATCAACAGGAATAGGTGATAAATCTAGAGGGGTTAGCGGCTCAATCTGACCATCCGTTTGGGGATGACTAGAAGTAGAAAACAGCAACTTAGTTCCCAACTTTCCCCAAAGTGATTTCCAGAAATAGCTTAAGAATTTCACATCCTTATCACTTACAATAGTACGCGGTACTCCATGCAATCTAACCACATCCTTGAAGAATAAATCAGCAACATGGCGCGCATCATTTGTTTTCCTACAAGGGATAAAATGAGCCATTTTAGAAAATCTATCCACTACAACAAAGATACTATCCATACCTCTAGAAGATCTTGGTAAACCAAGTACAAAATCCATGGATAAGTCTGTCCAAGGAGCATGAGGTACGGGTAGAGGAGTATACAATCCATGAGGGTTACTCCTTGACTTTGCCTGCTTACACTTTAAACACTTATCACAAATGTTAGTAATGTCACGCCTCATTTTAGGCCAATAAAAATGTTCATGCAAAATGTCAAGAGTTTTATCAATACCGAAATGTCCCATCAACCCTCCACCATGGGTTTCTCTAACAGTAATTCCCTAAGCGAACAATTGGGAATACATAGGCGATTTTCTTTGAACAAGAAACCTTCATGCCTATAGTACTTTTGAAATGCAGCATGTTCACAAGCTTGAAACACATTAGAAAAATCGTCATCATGTGCATACATGTTTTTAATGTGTTCAAAACCAAGTAGCTTAGTGCTCATGTTGGTGATCAAAGTATACCTCCTAGACAATGCATCCGCAACGACATTATCTTTCCCCTTCTTATACTTAATGATGTACGGAAAGGAATCAATAAATGCAATCCACTTCGCATGTCTTTTATGCAACTTTCCCTGACCCTTAAGGAATTTAATTGATTCATGATCAGTATGTATCACAAATTCCTTAGGCATAAGATAATGCTGCCACACTTCAAGGGCACGCTGTGACAGCCCCACCTTCCCCTAAGGCGAACCAAAGGGGTTAGCGGACTGCTTGCCTAGCTCTCGCCAGGACTACGGGCAGTTACATGCGATCTAGAACGTTTCGGGAAAGTAAAAGCGCGCTCGGCCAAGCCACAAGAACCAAAATAACAAAAATAATAAGAAAAATGAAAACGATGAATAATGCCTGGAGTGTTAGAATCCGAAATCCCACCAAACATTAATACATAGCAATTCAACATTTACAACCAAAACGGCATGTCAAAAGCTATACATAAGGGATACACATATTCAGTTTGCCATTCAAAAGATGAACCCAATATACATTAGGGTTTCATGCAAAGAGCTATCAAAATAGACATATACATGGCTCAATTTGGCAACCAACAAGTGTAAGCTTCCAAAAGTGATTAGTTTCCTGTAAGGAAAACAAATGGAATGGTGTGAGCTAAAGCTCAGTGAGCAACTATCACACAATCAACCAAGATCACTTAAGCATAAACGTTCATTGCAAATATTCAGATAAGAAGCAAAACAAGTCGGTAAAAGGATACGGACGGCTCTCAAGAGCCCATTTCCACGCTTACATTCTTGATCCAACCTCATTGACCCTCCGTCAATGTTAAAAGTACCAAACCGTAGACTTCACTTCACTTCCATTCCTTCCACCCATCATACCCCAACCGGGCCCGCACTCCAAGCAGTAACTTTAGGTGATACTCGAGTACACCGGAACCAAGGGTCTCATTACCACAAGATTCCCATTTCAGTCCCCGTGGCTAGTCAATGTTCACGACCAAGCCCTCGCTGGTTCGATTCAATTGAATGCCAACGGGGTCGAGCTCAGTACAGTAGGGCCGTTGGATACTCGTCCAACCAACACCCAAACAATTTCCATAAATGAAATCCCAGAATTCATATAGCAGTACAGTAATACAGTGAAACGGTAAACAATCGGTCACAAGAATAAAAGGAATGAGGGCAGTCAAGTACACCCTCACCCTAATCATTTCCAATAGCCAAACAAGCCTTCAAGGCATCACAATCACATATAGCAAAGCCACATTATAAATCCAAGTGAGTAGTATACTCACCAATTAAGCAAGTGAGGTTTCATGCACCGTCGTCCCTAGTACGTCGTGCACTAACGTCACGTCCTAGAACATGTAAACAAATACCATAAGACTCGATAACGAGTCATAAAGCCAAGCCCAACACAACCCCAATAGGGTTTCATATGCATATATAAGTATATAAGCAAACCAGAAAATCAAGAAATGGAACTCATTTGTCCCAACAACAAAAATAGGTTTTGGCTTCCAAATGCGGTAATGGCACAAAATGCGTTACGCTCATCGGATGAGGGTGTAAGACCCACCATCGCGAAGCTAACAGATAGGGTTACAACAATGTAGAAGGCCACTCAGTCCAAATCCTAGCACAACTAGGTCAAAAATACAGAAAACCAACCCAGAACCGTAATTGCAGGTTCCCAAATCACACAAAACTGTAATCAGTCCAATTCAGTCTATACAGGTCCAAATGCATTGATTCCGAAGGAATATGATAGATAAGACATCAAGATACATTTCATCAGAAGACACCAACAACAAAATCCAAACCAATTCCAGTCAAAACAGACGATTACTATCACAGTTCGCACATTCTGATCACCCAGAACAGCAACAGTAAAAACGGCATAACTCACTCTACACTGCTCCAAATTCCCTGAAATTTTGCAGGCGCTTCAAACTCATCAATACCTACAACTTTCATGTTTTGAGCAAAGTCCAATTCGGCCTCTAACCCTATGATCCAAAACCGGACAGAATTGGGGGTTATCAACCCTAACTTTTCTCATTTCAATCCAAACCCAAAATTGATTGCAATTTCCTATCATATGCACCTACTAGAGCCATAGCCCCTTATTACCAACCATCAAAAACAACCACACCATCAAGATCACATAAAACCAGAAAATTCCTCAAAAAAATAAAAACTTAACCAAATCACTTCAAACCAAGAAATAAACCACAATTTCTAACACAATAGCCACCATTAGGCATAAATTCAACATCATTAGGTGTAAGAGGATAGTCAATCACTACTTACCAAGTAAACAAGAGAGAGGAAGTGGTAGACCACCTTAGCTCCTCCAAAAAACTTCACTAAGCAACTCACTAGCACCTAATGGAAAGCTTTTATGGAGTAGAAACTAGTTGATGCAATTGGTTTGGACGATTGAGCTAAATGGAAGCTTGAAATTTGAAGCAATTCTCTTCCTTCTTGAGCTTGAGGAAGTCGGCCACCAAGGAGTGAAAATAATGAATTTTTGAGGTAATTTTTAGATATTTAACCACTTAGTCAAAAGGTCAAAAACATGAATAGTAAGTCATAAAGTCCACCCAATGGAAAAATGACACTTGGCACACTAGTAAATGCATTTCTATCCTTTGGTCACCTCTCACATCAATCACCTCACACTCCTCTACTTATCTCTTAACACCCGATAAATTTTACACAGTATCCGAAACTTAACCTTATTGGCCGAATTTTTCCGAACTTTTTGCACTAGTGGGGCCCACGTCCATAATCGATCCGTAATTTTTCAAAAACTACCCAATGCTAGAAAAATCATCTAAAAACTATAATTACTCATAAAATCCACCAAGATAATATTCCTAGGCCAGAAAATGCAGAAAACATGCAATTAAAGGGGAAAAACCCTAGGAAAATTATTAGGGCAATTATGGGTTCTCACACTCTCTCCCCCTTAAAAGAATTTCGTCCTCGAAATTCCTTATCATTGACTACTCCGGGATTAAATTGAGCATTATACTTAGCTAACAGATCCGTACCCCTTCACTGGCCAGGTTCAGTAAATTATTACCTTCCACGTCCTCTAATGGGTCAAAGACTTGATGTTGTTCTAAGGAGTACACCCGAGAGGACACTTTCGATCCATCCTTGTCCCCCTTCGGCTGGGCAGGGTTGGTCGTAGTTGGTGGCAGAGTCCCTTGCCGCTCGTGCAGGCGAGCTGGACAGTTAGCAATTTGATGTTCGGCACTCCCACAGAGCAAGCATTTTCCTCCTTTCTTCCAGCAATTGTCCTCCGAGTGGTTTAATTTTCCGCAATACCCGCAGGGTCCGCGTGCTGCAGAAGCCGAGCCTCCTCTTGACGGGCTCTCTTGTGATACTCCCGGCATCCTTACTCCTCCCGTTCCCCGCCCAAATTTGGGAGGGGTACTTTCATCCCCCTGTCCCGAACTACTTCCAGGAAATCCTCTCTTTTTCGCCGGGAAGTTTTTCACCTGGAGTCTAGCATTCTCTACTCGTTGTGCCTTCTCCACTGCTTCGCTGAAGGCGTTAATTTGGGCAGCCGCAAGGTCCTTCTGGATTTCTACGTTCAGGCCCTGGACAAATCGCCGTATCCTTCGTTGCTCGGTCATGATGAGTTCGGGCGCAAATTTGGATAGGCGGGTGAACTGGCTCTCATATTCCGCCACCGTCTGAGTCCCTTGACGAAGTCTAATGAACTCATCCTCCTTCCTCTCCTGGACTAGAGGAGGGAAAAACTTCGCATTAAACTCTCGAATGAAGTTCACCCAAGTCCTGGGTGTCTGCTCCCTTTCCCATTTCTGTCGGATTACGTTCCACCAGGAACGGGCTGCCCCCTCAAGCTGGAACACGGCAAAAGTCACCTGCCGTTCGTCAGGGTAGTGTAGGGCTACAAATATATCCACCATCTTTTCAAGCCATCTTTCGGCAACGTCTGGGTCGGGTCCCCCAACAAACTTTGGCGGAGCGAACTTTTGGAATCGTTCGAGAGCTCTATCTTCGCCCTCGACATGATGGCCAGGGTTTTCGGGGTTTCCAGGGTTAGGGTTTGGGTTCTGGGCTTGTTGCTGCACTACTTGTTCCAGTTGGTTTGTCATTTGCTGCATAGCAGCAGCTATCTGCACATTAGGGTCGGCTTGGGGTTCAGGATCGGGTCCAGTCGAGGTTTCCCCCGTACCCCTAACCGGTGTGGGTTGTCTAGTTCCGCGCCCACGTCCCCGACCACTCCGTGTACCTTCCATAAGTTTACTTGGTCTAGGCAAGAATACTAAACCAAAGTAGTAACAAGGCATGTAAGTAACACTCAAAACTGTCACAATAACACATAGTTATACAATCCAAACAGGATCACAAACATATATATACAAGCCAAGCAAGATCAAGCCACACACATATATACAATCAGTCGAGTCAAGTACAGGCAAGTCAGAAACAAAGATAGACGATCCCCCGAGGAATGGCCTTTCTAGATCACCAAATCCTTTCTAACCTAGGCCCTCATATCCTTCGTATCCGGGCGCAAGAATCCCATCTAAGATAATTCACAACTCGAGCCGGCCGGTCCCAAGAGTAAACCATCCTTATTAAAGATTCCTACCCGACATACATCCCTAGCTTCCTCGAGTCCCATGATAATGATTCGTACACTTATCACATGCCCGGTTCATAACTTATGCTCAAACGAGCACTTAGACATATTCATGAAATTAGGACCACAACACCACTTGGCCCAGTCTCACTCCGCGCAGAGACCACGCGAAGTGGCTCTGATACCAATTGTGACAGCCCCACCTTCCCCTAAGGCGAACCAAAGGGGTTAGCGGACTGCCTGCCCAGCTCTCGCCAGGACTACGGGCAGTTACATGCGATCTAGAACGTTTCGGGAAAGTAAAAGCGCGCTCGGCCAAGCCACAAGAACCAAAATAACAAAAATAATAAGAAAAATGAAAACGATGAATAATGCCTGGAGTGTTAGAATCCGAAATCCCACCAAACATTAATACATAGCAATTCAACATTTACAACCAAAACGGCATGTCAAAAGCTATACATAAGGGATACACATATTCGGTTTGCCATTCAAAAGATGAACCCAATACACATTAGGGTTTCATGCAAAGAGCTATCAAAATAGACATATACATGGCTCAATTTGGCAACCAACAAGTGTAAGCTTCCAAAAGTGATTAGTTTCCTGTAAGGAAAACAAATGGAATGGTGTGAGCTAAAGCTCAGTGAGCAACTATCACACAATCAACCAAGATCACTTAAGCATAAACGTTCATTGCAAATATTCAGATAAGAAGCAAAACAAGTCGGTAAAAGGATACGGACGGCTCTCAAGAGCCCATTTCCACGCTTACATTCTTGATCCAACCTCATTGACCCTCCGTCAATGTTAAAAGTACCAAACCGTAGACTTCACTTCACTTCCATTCCTTCCACCCATCATACCCCAACCGGGCCCGCACTCCAAGCAGTAACTTTAGGTGATACTCGAGTACACCGGAACCAAGGGTCTCATTACCACAAGATTCCCATTTCAGTCCCCGTGGCTAGTCAATGTTCACGACCAAGCCCTCGCTGGCTCGATTCAATTGAATGCCAACGGGGTCGAGCTCAGTACAGTAGGGCCGTTGGATACTCGTCCAACCAACACCCAAACAATTTCCATGAATGAAATCCAAGAATTCATATAGCAGTACAGTAATACAGTGAAACGGTAAACAATCGGTCACAAGAATAAAAGGAATGAGGGCGGTCAAGTACACCCTCACCCTAATCATTTCCAATAGCCAAACAAGCCTTCAAGGCATCACAATCACATATAGCAAAGCCACATTATAAATCCAAGCGAGTAGTATACTCACCAATTAAGCAAGTGAGGTTTCATGCACCGTCGTCCCTAGTACGTCATGCACTAACGTCACGTCCTAGAACATGTAAACAAATACCATAAGACTCGATAACGAGTCATAAAGCCAAGCCCAACACAACCCCAATAGGGTTTCATATGCATATATAAGTATATAAGCAAACCAGAAAATCAAGAAATGGAACTCATTTGTCCCAACAACAAAAATAGGTTTTGGCTTCCAAATGCGGTAATGGCACAAAATGCGCTACGCTCATCGGATGAGGGTGTAAGACCCACCATCGCGAAGCTAAGAGACAGGGCTACAACAATGTAGAAGGCCACTCAGTCCAAATCCTAGCACAACTAGGTCAAAAATATAGAAAACCAACCCAGAACCGTAATTACAGGTTCCCAAATCACACAAAACTGTAATCAGTCCAATTCAGTCTATACAGGTCCAAATGCATTGATTCTGAAGGCATATGATAGCTAAGACATCAAGATACATTTCATCAGAAGACACCAACAACAAAATCCAAACCAATTCCAGTCAAAACAGACGATTACAATCACAGTTCGCACATTCTGATCACCCAGAACAGCAACAGTAAAAACGGCATAACTCACTCTACACTGCTCCAAATTCCCTGAAATTTTGCAGGCGCTTCAAACTCATCAATACCTACAACTTTCATGTTTTGAGCAAAGTCCAATTCGGCCTCTAACCCTATGATCCAAAACCGGACAGAATTGGGGGTTATCAACCCTAACTTTTCTCATTTCAATCCAAACCCAAAATTGATTGCAATTTCCTATCATATGCACCTACTAGAGCCATAGCCCCTTATTACCAACCATCAAAAACAACCACACCATCAAGATCACATAAAACCAGAAAATTCCTCAAAAAAATAAAAACTTAACCAAATCACTTCAAACCAAGAAATAAACCACAATTTCTAACACAATAGCCACCATTAGGCATAAATTCAATATCATTAGGTGTAAGAGGATAGTCAATCACTACTTACCAAGTAAACAAGAGAGAGGAAGTGGTAGACCACCTTAGCTCCTCCAAAAAACTTCACTAAGCAACTCACTAGCACCTAATGGAAAGCTTTTATGGAGTAGAAACTAGTTGATGCAATTGGTTTGGAAGATTGAGCTAAATGGAAGCTTGAAATTTGAAGCAATTCTCTTCCTTCTTGAGCTTGAGGAAGTCGGCCACCAAGGAGTGAAAATAATGAATTTTTGAGGTAATTTTTAGATATTTAACCACTTAGTCAAAAGGTCAAAAACATGAATAGTAAGTCATAAAGTCCACCCAATGGAAAAATGACACTTGGCACACTAGTAAATGCATTTCTATCCTTTGGTCACCTCTCACATCAATCACCTCACACTCCTCTACTTATCTCTTAACACCCGATAAATTTTACACAGTATCCGAAACTTAACCTTATTGGCCGAATTTTTCCGAACTTTTTGCACTAGTGGGGCCCACGTCCATAATCGATCCGTAATTTTTCAAAAACTACCCAATGCTAGAAAAATCATCTAAAAACTATAATTACTCATAAAATCCACCAAGATAATATTCCTAGGCCAGAAAATGCAGAAAACATGCAATTAAAGGGGAAAAACCCTAGGAAAATTATTAGGGCAATTATGGGTTCTCACACACGCACAACAGCATACAATTCTTTATCATAAGTAGGGTAATTAAGAGCTCCCCCACTCAACTTTTCACTGAAATATGCCAAGGGTCTATTATTTTGATGTAAGACAGCCCCTATGTCGATCCCACTAGCATCACATTCAACTTCAAACGTCACATCAAAATTAGGCAAAGCAAGAATGGGTGCTGAAGTTAACAAATCCTTAAGCTTATTAAATGACTCTTCTTGCTCTTTTCCCCATTGAAACCCCACATTTTTTTTAATTGTCTCATTCAAAGGTGCTGCAATAGTACTAAAGTCTTTAACAAATCTCCTATAGAAACTTGCAAGACCATGAAAAGACCTTACTTGAGACACATTGGTTGGAGTCGGCCACTCTAAGATGGCTTTTACCTTGGCGGGATCAACACTTATGCCATTTGCACCAACAATATATCCAAGGAAATTAACTTCAGGAGTGTAGAAGACACATTTTTCCATGTTAGCAAACAACCTATTTTCACGCAGGGCACTTAAAACAAGTCGCAAATGCTCAACATGTTCATCTAAAGACTTGCTAAAGATCAATATATCATCAAAATAAACAACAACAAACTTCCCAAGAAAATGCCTTAAAACATGGTTCATTAACCTCATGAAAGTACTTGGAGCGTTTGTTAAGCCGAAAGGCATCACAAGCCACTCATAAAGACCATACTTTGTTTTGAAAGCAGTTTTCCATTCGTCTCCTTCCTTTATCCTTATTTGATGATAACCAGATCTTAAGTCAATTTTAGTGAAAATGATTGCCCCATGCAATTCTTCTAACATATCATCTAACCTAGGAATAGGATGACGATACTTAACAGTAATTTTATTAATTGCACGACAATCTGTACACATTCTCCAAGTCCCTTCTTTCTTAGATACTAAAATGACTGGAACTGCACAAGGACTAAGAGATTCACGTACCTGGTCCTTTTCAAGGAGGGAATTGACTTGCCTTCGGATTTCCTTTGTTTTCTCCGGATTTGCTCTATATGCTGGTCGATTTGGTAGAATTGCTCCAGGAACAAAGTCGATTTGATGTTTGATACCTCGAATTGGAGGTAATCCTTTTGGTAGTTCCTCCGGAAACACATCCTTGAATTCCTGCAAAAGAGAGTAGATTGCACTAGGAAGAGAATCGGTTATGCCTAGTGTGTAAAAAGAAGAATAATCAGCTTCCCTGTACAGAAGTACTATGAGAAGACTTTGTGCATTCAAAGCCTTATCTACCTCACGCACACTTGCATAGAAGCTCTTTTTGTTCACTTTCAAGCTCTCGGCCTCCCTAAGTTTGTTTCCACTCGAATTTTCTTTTTCACTCAACTCGGCCTCTACTTTCTTTTTTCCCTCATCCTCAGGCACATTCAGTTTTTTCTTTGCCTCTCTCAGTTGCCTTTTCTCTCGCTCTTTTCTTAGATGCAATTGTTCCTCATACACTTGTGTAGTGTCAAATGTGAAAGAGTGATCTTGAGGTTGTCCATAATGAACTTATACTTATTAGTGAGTCCAATATGATCAGCCTGCCGATCATACTCCCACGGACGCCCTAACAAAACATGACTAGCTTGCATAGGAATTACATCACATAAAATTTGGTCCTTGTATCAACCAATAGAAAAAGCGATTAAAGCTTGTTTGGTCACCTTGACTTCCCCCCCATCATTTAACCAAGATAGTCTATAGGGTTTAGGGTGGTAAGTCCATGGAAGGTGCTTTCGCTCGACAAAGTCAGCAGCTACGCAATTATTACAAGAGCCACTATCAATGATCATGAGACATACCTTATCTCCAATTTTGCATCTCGTATGAAAAATGTTGGTCCGTTGGAGATCATCTTCTTGAGCTTGTGCATTTAGCACTCTCATGGTCACCATAGTTCGAGCCACGGGGTCCTCTTCTATTTCAACTAAGTCAGCATCCTTCCCCTCTTCTTCAAGCGGTGGCATGTCCGCATATTCCTCCTCTCCTTCGCTTTGCCACATTTCCTCTTCATTCATGTACATGATGCTTCGGTTAGGGCATTGAGCCATGAGGTGACCAATTCCCTTGCATTTGAAACATGCCTTTGGCTGGTTGGTAGACGTATTTGCCCTTGGAAGAGTCGGCCGCGGGGTTGGTTTAGAAGGAGTTGCACTCGGATGGAACGGTTGCTCTATTCGCCTGTTTTCCCTTTCTTTATTGCCTTGCCTCGGCCAAGCATTGGATGTTGGCAATTGATCTCTTCTCCAAGGTGTGGAAGAGGATGTGGTGGTTCGGCCACTAGGTGTCTTTATAGGTAAGGCTTGCTTTTCCACCTTCTCTGCATAAGACACCATTTGTTGTAGCTCAAAGTGGTCTTGAAGCTCAACCTTCTTCCTAATTTCAGGATTTAATCCATTAAGGAATCTTGCCATGGTTGCTTCCGGATCCTCTTGTACATTGGCCCTTATCATTGCTACCTCCATTTGTTTGTGGTACTCATCAACCGAACTGGACCCTTGGGTGAGTCGTTGGAGCCGATTGTACAAGTCCGTGGTGTAATGGAAGGGTACAAATCGTTTCCTCATCACTTGCTTCATTTCAGCCCAAGTGTCAATTGGTTGTTCCCTATTTCTCCTCCTTGTGGCACATACTTGCTCCCACCAAATGGATGCATAATCTTCAAATTCAATAGCCGCAAGTTTCACCTTTTTCTCTTCAGAGTAATTGTGGACTTCAAACACTTGCTCAACTCTCCTAACCCAATCTAAATAAGCTTCAGGATCATTTTTCCCATGAAAGGTAGGCATCTTAGTCTTGATGGAACCAAGATTGTCATCGGTTCTCCTAGGTCGGTCTCGGCCTTCCCTCGCTTCCCTGTGGCTTTTCCTTGATCGGAATGAGGTGTTAGAATGATACCCCTCATCATCCGCATCATGCTCAACACTCTGAGCACTTGAAGCCCTATTGGGAATATCTCCAGTACCTCGCATCTCAATGGCAGCCACCCTGTCGGATAGTTGTGTCACCACAAATTCAAGCCTCCCCGCTTGTTTTTGGAGAGTTTGGAGCACCAATTTGAGTGACACGTCGGTCTCAGACGGCTCAGGCATGTTCCCCTCTTGAGACATATTGTCAAACCTGCAAAACAAGTGTATTCTAGTCTACTGTGCAAAGCACTCGTGTATCGCTCAAGGAAAAAAAAAACACTCACTCTCACTTTTCCTTCTCAAAGTTCTTAAAACAACTCAACTCTCAAAAATTCCAGAATTAATTACCCTATAAGCAAGTAATAAGACACAAAGCAGAATTTTGTAAATCCTAGAAAAACAAAAACTCTACCTGAAGCTGGAACTTTTTTTTTTTCAGCTGTTGCCTTGCTGAGTTTCTGGTCAGTATTTTGGAGTATAAATGGTGCTTTCGGGGTGCTCAAATAATGTACGAACCAGTCCTCAAATTTCAGTCAAATCGGGTTGCAAAACTAGCTCAACCGATTTTAGAAACTCAAGAACTCCCAAGGCGGTTTGGTAAGGTGTTTGGTTTGGTTTTGAAAACGGAATTGGGTGTGTTTGGGGCTGGTTAGGTCGTTTGGGGTCTTTGGAATTCAATCAAGATTGGAACTCAAGAGTTGGAAACCAATCAAGATTAGGAAACTCAAGTTTTGGGAAATCAACCAAGATTTGGAGACTAATCAAGATTTGGGAACCCACCAAGAATTGGAAACTCACGATTTTTTTTTGGAAACTTGATTTCCTTTGTATGAGAGCCAATTCCTTCTCTTCTTCCTTTTTTTTTCTTTTTTTTTCCGGCTCTTCAAGGAACACAAATTCAGATCACACCAACAAGTTCAAGAAAACGGATGAAAGGTTATGCCAATTCCAAGAAAACCCTAGTTCTTGGTTTATTGTTCAAGAATTTTCAAAACAAGACTTGGTGGTCCAAGAACTTCAAGAATTTGTTCAAGAAACACAAGAATTTCCCCAAATTATGTTGTGGTGTCTAGGGTTTGCAAGAAACAACAACCAATTCTCAAGAAATAGGCAAAACAGAATTTCAGCAATACTCAAAAGAAAATTCCAGCAATACTCTAGCAACTTGAACACTAAAACAATATAAGGTACGTGACTCTTTTTTTTTTTTTTTTTGTCTTTAAACCCTAACAACCCAAACACAAATATAACAAACCCAAGAACTTGGACAGAAAACACAAAAAGACAACACCCAAACAGTTTTTTTTTTGACTCGGATGAACAGTAACGTGAACAGTACGCTACAGTACGATGAACAGTATTTCGGAATAGTAACGATGAACAGTAATCGCTACAGTTTTTTTTTTTTGACAAAAGACACAACTAACAAGATATGAACAACTTCAATTAAAAGAGAATTAACCTGATGCTCTGATTACCAACTGATATAGGCAACCCTAGGGGAAGACCCTCCTAGAACCTCCCAACCTTGTAATTATCAGAGTTGGATCTTTTCTCCCAACAGAAATTGAACTCGATTGTTCTCATGAACTCAAGACCTCTGACACACAAAGGTAATCAGCAACCTTAAGCAAATAAGGATGGATGAAGCGACACCACGATTAGGGAACAAGCTAATCGATAAAGTCTGATTTGAATCCTAAGTTATGAACTCAAGAATTCAAGAGTAAGTTCGATTAAGAACTTGAAGGAAAATTCCTCACGATTTCTGGTTGTAATAATCTCTCCCTTCGCTCATACAATAGGTGCCTTTTATAGGCTAAAACTAGGGCAAATCCGGCCCACATAAACCTGGAATAGGAATTCGGTTCGCATAAAGAGCCAGCTCTTTAAGACTTCCCGATAAGGCCCAATAAGTAATAAAATACTCTACGACTAACAACTACTAAACTAGGCAGTTTTAAAACAACTACCAACTAAGCTAACAAGTATGAGATCATTCTTTCACTTCAAACGTACAAGTGAACAAGGTAACTTCATGGTCCATCAAATCTTCAAACTTAGCTTGCTCCTTGCTTGTATGGTGAATGATCAAGGCTCGTAAAGCTTCCTTCACCTTCTTGGATCTTGATCTTGTCATTGGACCGCCAATGTGGACCAAAGGATCCTTGCCCCAAGGTTGAAGTTATTGCACACCCATATCCGCATCACGTCCGGATCGGGCCCTCCAAGGAATTTTGGCGGAGCAAACTTCTGGAACCTTTCAAGAGCCTTATCCTCGCCTATCTCAGGGTTTCGATTTTGGGTTACGGGTATTTGGCCTTGTTGATCCACCAGTCTTGCCAAGATATCCGTCATCTGTTGCATTGCCGTTGTCATTTGGTCTCCAGTCGTAGCTCTTGATCCCTGCCCTTGCTCGGCTGACGTTTCCCTTTCTCCTCTTGATTCTGGGGTCTGCTCAGTTCCCCGGCCTCGACCACGTCCACGACTACGTCTCCCGTCCATAGATATGTTTTTCTCTCTCTCTTTTCTTTTCTTTTCCCCAAAAGGTATTTTAGTGAATAAACACAGTAAATTAACTAAGCACCAATTCCAACATACCAAATACACAAGTAAACATATATGCACATAACACGCCAGATCAAGGAGGCACAGAATTAAATATACAAATACATATCACAAATACATATCAAGTTTGACATATAATCATATACACGAATTCCCATGCTAACGTCATGTAGTAGCCATATATGGGTGCATCACACGAAAAGGGATACGTTGCCCCACACCCTGTTAACCCCGTCCGATCTCTCACGGTACTTTCTATCCAACTAGATGTCCATTGGCCTCTTGTGAACATTCTAGCCAGACAAAGCCTGTTCATGTCCCAAAATGTAAATCTCTAATACTGGGCATCGCTGCAACTCTAAAGTACTCGGGCACGAGAATCCGAAATAAGACAATTCATATCTCGAGCTGGCCAGTCCCAAGAGTAAACCATCTATAATCGAAATTCCTCCCAGACGTACCTATCTATGATCCTCAGATACCACAAGAAAAGTTAAGGCCGTTCACATCACAACTCAAAGCTTAGGCTCGAACAAGCACTTAGTCCTTCATACCTATTCACCACTCAGTCCAGGCTTACTCCGCGCAGAGACCACGCGAAGCAGGCTCTGATACCACCTGTGACAGCCCCACCTCCCCCTAAGGCGAACCAAAGGGTTCGGCAGACCGCCTGCCCAGCTCTCGCCGGGACTCAGTCATTCACTCACACAAATCAGAAATAGATCCACAAGAAAGAACAAAACGAGGATTCCAAACCTTAAAACAAAACTTATATACATTGCTATCTCCGAAAGTAGTACAACCGACGTGAATACAAAAGTTCTCAAGTCACCATACAACCAGCCCGTGCCAAGCACTAGGACGAGAACCAAAACAAAACCAAAACTAGACCCAGCCAGTCGATACAAAGCTCTAGCCCTTGCTCGCCTTCCCCTGATAAGGAAAACAAAACTAAAGGGATGAGCTAAAAGCTCAGTGAGGTTCCGAACATAGAATCAAGCCATAAATCAAACAATAAGTCAAGAAACATTTACAACATTTACAATAGTCACACATGAAAAGGATACGTTCGTTCATTCGTTCGTTCTTGTAACAGCCCCACCTTCCCCTAAGGCGAACCAAAGGGGTTAGCGGACTGCCTGCCCAGCTCTCGCCAGGACTAACGATCAGTAACACGCGATCTAAAACGTTTCGGGAAAGTAAAAGCGCGCTCGAACAAGCCACAAGAATCAAAATAACAAAATATAAAAAAAAATGAAAACGATGAATAGTGCCTGGAATAGTAGAATCTGAAATCCCACCAAACATTAATACATTGCAATTCAACATTTACAACCAAATTGGCATGTCAAAAACTATTCATCATGGATATACATGTTCGGATTGCCAATCAAAAGTCATTGAACCCAATACACATTAGGGTTTCATTCAAAGAGCTAAACAAAAGACATTTACACTAGCTCAACTTGGCAATCGACTATCCAATCCAATCCCAAAAGTAATTATATCCCTGTAAGGAAAACAAATGGAACGGAATGAGCTTAAGCCCAGTGATATACTACCACATAAGCAACAAAGATCACTTAAGCATAACCTTTCATTTCAAGTACACAACTAAGGAATAAAACAAATCAGTAAAAAGGAAACGGACGGCTCTCAAGAGCCCATTTCCACGCTTACATTCTTGATCCAACCTCATTGACCCTCCATCAATGTTTAAGAATACCCGACCGTAGACCTCACTTCACTTCCATTCCTTCCACCCAACATACCCCAACCGGGCCCGCACTCCAAGCAGTAGCTTTAGGTGATACTCGAGTACACCGGAACCAAAGGTCTCATTACCACAAGATTCCCATTTCAGTCCCCGTGGCTAGTCAATTTTCACGACCAAGCCCTCGCTGGCTCGATTCAATTGACTACCAACGGGGTCGAGCTCAGTAGTACAGTAGGGCCGTTGGATACTCGTCCAACCGACACCCAAACAGTTTCCCATGAATGGAATTCAATATCTCATATAGCAAGTGCAGTATTACAGTGAAACGGTAAACAGGCATTAACAAGATAAAAGGATGAGGGCGGTCAAGTACACCCTCACCTTAATCATTTCCAATAGCCAAACAAGCCTTCAAGGCATCACAATCACATATAGCAAAGCCACATTATAAACATTCAAGTGAGTAGTATACTCACCAATCAAGTAGGTGATGTTTCATGCACCGTCGTTAAAAGGACGTCGTGAACCCCCGTCACGTCCTAAAACATACAAACAAATACAATGAGACTCGATAACGAGTCATAAAGCCATGCCAATCACAACCCCAATAGGGTTTCATATGCATATATAAGCATTATTGTGACGCCCCCACTTCTCCCTAAGGCGAACCAAAGGGTATCCGCGGGACGCCTGCCCAGCTCTCGCCGGGACTCACTACAATCGATCATTCAAAAGCTCGAAATACTTTAAGTAACCTCAATACATAATTAAAGTACTTCGAATATCTCACACTTACAATTATGCAGCTTTCAAGCTTAAATACAACCCAATGGAAAAGGGGTACTATAGCCATCCGTTATAATATAACTTAAAGTCTTCAAAAGAAAACAATCTAGTACTACTCACGAGCACCCTTGGTCTCGAACCCTGTAAAAGAAATCCACAACGTGGTATGAGCTACACAGCCCAGTGAGGTTCCAAGACACTCTAACAGTTCAAATAAATCAAATAAGTTGGGCATATCATACGCATGGTTCAAGGTTACACAATGGCATGTTATCATGAGGCAATAATCATTGTACAGGTAATTTGAGCATATCATAGGTATGGCACGTTTTCATAAAACGGTTATCATTATGTAAAATAAACACACATTGAAGGATACGGTGTTCCAGTGGAACTCTGTCGGTCATCTGCACCTTATGACTTCCGGATCCCCTCGGTTTGACTGGCCATCACCTTATCCCTCCAGTGGTAATACTCGAGTATACCGAAACGGTTGTCCAGGGTTCCAACCTACCCGACCGAGCCCAGTCCTGGCTCGAGTAGGTCAGTAACCGAGGCAGGGCCCAAGTTCAGCTTAGAGCTTACAACATGCACAAGTAATCAAGTAATTCGGCAAAAGGTAAAATTCATCATTTGAGTAGGTCGAGTGAGGTAAAGTACACACTCGCCTAACAATGATGGACAACTTCATAACATGCGATTCATGATAATCAAGTGATCAAGTAAGTTGGTGATCACGTAAGCAGATAATCAAGTAAGCAAGTAGCCGAATGGATTAGAAAACGGTAAGTAAACACGGTAAACGGTAAACGGTGGTAATTACGATTAATTGGCAGACATATGTCATTTTAATAGGCCACCATTGGCCGATTTTCACTTTTTCCACATAAGAGTCGAGGAGATTCACTCCAACCGACTTATGCTGTCATAGCATAATTAATCATTTAAACACATCATGTAGATATGCTCTCCAAACATTTCATATCTAGTATTTCAAGTAATCACATAAATATGCTCTTTAAGCATTTCATATCGAATAGTTCAAATATACATATTTCAGGTATTTCATGTCGAGTAATTCAAGTATACCTTATTCAGATATGCATGAGTGTGGCAAATACTTAACATATAGCACTTAACACTTAATAATCATGGGTTATGCATGTCATAGACTTATTCCAATTACGTATTCCTATATGGAACACTCACCTATAGCAACAAGAGAGTAATACTCAAACAAGTGTCTAGGCGTCCACTTCGAGTTCTTCTTGAAGGTCCCCTTGAGCGCCTGAGCAAATAACCATTAACTATTATACACTATCACTTAGAACTCCTACTTATCAAAGAAGGTTGTACAATCTAAAGGGAATTCATGAATTGGGCCTTAATTATTAATAATCGAGGCTCAAGAGTAAAGTTTTAAAGTCTAAAGAAAGAGACTAACATTTTTCATGAAATCGAGTTCAAAATGTTCAATCGGTATCGAGAAAAGAAGGCAAGTTTCCAAAATCTCATTTCTAAGAAATTGTCAAATTTTAGCTTTGGGTGTCAATTCTAGAAAAATCGTATCTTGCACTACGTAGGTCCAAAATTGGAAAGCTTGATACCATTGGAAACTACATTCCGAGTACTACAAGTTTCTAGAAGACACTTTTCCATGATTCGAAATGGAAGGTATTCAAAAGTTGGATCAAAGTTACTGCTGTAGAATACTAAGACAGTTTCAAGGTTGGTTTTTGGCCAATTTTGGAAATTCAGTAAAATTCACTTGTTTTGAACTAACCTTTGAAATTTGGAAATCAAATAGTGTTGCAATCCAAGAGTATAACAAAACAAGCGGATTGAGAAACGGAGTTTCGAGCACCAAGATATAGTAGCCCCAAGTTGAGGAAGATTCAAGACTGAAGAAGAATTTCCAGTTTTGAACCTCCAACACTAGAAATTTAATTGGGTATCGAAACGAACTTGGATTGGTACCAAAATTGGCAGTATTTTACTCCCATATGAAAGGTACCACTCTATCAAATTTCAGGGAAAAATACTTTCGGTAAGATAGTTAATTAGTCAACCAAAGTTCAGGAAAATTATAAGGCAATCTGCCTTGAGACTTTCATTACCCAATTCAAAACGTCTAATCAAGCAAACTATACAATCATGGTTCATTTGTGAAATAAAGGCCTAAGAAACATCCATAATGCCTTTGGTAAGTGTTTAGTATCAAGAACATCAATTAACAAGTTCACTCCAATATCTTGTTCCAAACCAGTCCAACATTAGGGTTTTTCCAAAACAGAGCAGTCCACTTGTTTCAGTCACAACTCAGTCAATTTAACTCGAAATCGAGCATGGCTTACGCCGTTGGAAAATAAGTTCATAGGGGTAAAATATCACAGAAGAAATCATTTCCAAATTCGGCACCAATCTGGTTCAAAATCGGGCATCAAGTTGCTGCCTGAACACTTCATTCCAGATGAACAGAGCAACAGGACAGCGAACTTAAAACATTTGGTTCGGCTTGCTCACAAAGAATCAGAACGTGCATTATATACCAAATTAAAGCCAGGAATGTCTAGTTTCCAACGCCACCAACGGCACATGATTTCGACATCCAAGGACAGAGTTATAGCCAAAATACTACCACTGGTCAGAATCATACGCGAACAGTTTTCCAGATTGCTAGTTTCTCAAGAAAAATTCATTTGCTCAATCAAACCTCAATATTTTCCAATGAAATTTTTCACACATCTAATACATCCTATAAACATCTAATTCAAGCCATTAAACCATTAAAAATTGGCCTGGAAATGGCCGAACATGGCAGGGGCAAAATCGGAAGTTTTTGCTTCTTACACCCAATGAAGTTTCTACTAATTACCCACCACTAATGCATCATTATAACCACTAAACCAACAATATAATCACCATCAATCATCACATCAGCAACAATAACCCAAGTGTGGGAATTCCAAGAGCCCACTATCACATTTTTACACCATACACAAGCTAACCAAATGCATGCATGAACTTAACAAGGTAAGATAGCTTCCAAACTTCAAGTTTTCAAGAGTGGATCATCACTTACTTTGGGTTGATGTTCAGCAGAATTTTCGGCCCTCTATTACCCCAGAAAAACCGTGATTTCCAGCCCTTGTTTGCAGCTCAAAATGATCCTCAAGTGTCAAGCTAGGTGTGGTGCAAGTTTGGTTAATTTTGGAGATGATTTGGAGTGGTTTTGAGTGAGATTAGTGAAATTTTGTTGCAAATGAGTTAGAGAGAGGAGGGAGCTGGCCGGCTGTTTGAAGCTCAAGAGAGAGAGAGAGTGATCAGATTTTAGCTTCCAAGAGAAGACATTAACTTGTGGCCTCAAGTCACCCATTAGTCAACTCACATTAGGGTGCGTTTGGCGCGATTAGGGCTCGATTTTCTCGCGCGTTTGGTTCACTAGTGCACTAAACCTCCAATGTATTTATATTCATGTAGATAATATTCACTCTTAATTGTCCCGAAATAAAGGTCTAAAGTCCCTCAAATAAAGTCGCGCGTGTGAAAACGCGTACCGTCAATTTTTTACGCTATAACGCGAAACCTCCGGGAAATTCTTATAACGATAGTACTAATAACTATCACTTGAGTATTTAAACATTAAAATACCGAATTTAGGTCCATTGTACATGTCTCCAATATTCCAAACTTATTGTACTCTCAAGCGGATAAAATCTTCAAGCACTATTCACTGTTTTTACTAAACGCGCTCCAGGAAATTAATTCATGAAATGAGTTACTTTAAAAATATAACGAAGTTATATTACCATGTATTTAGGTCTAATAAGACTAGAAAATATTCCTCGAGGCAAATATCCAATTAAATAATTTATTAAGCCACAAATTAGGCTAAAAAAAATAATAGTTTTTACGAGTCCTCACAACCTCCCCTCCTTAAAAGAATTTCGTCCTCGAAATTCATACCTTCTGTAATCTCAGACAACTCTGAACCATGTGGTGTGTTCATGTTATGCTTTCTTTCTGATGCCATTGGTCGGTTTCTCCTTCCATTGACTTGTCGAGGGACAATTCCATTTCCTTGTGGAGCAGTAGTTTCTCGTGGATACCTCCTTGGACAGTCATGAACTTTATGGTTGGTACTCCCACACCCCATACACTTTCGTCCCTTTAGCCAACAGTTTTCTTCAATGTGATTCGTCCTTCCACAATATCCACAAGTCGGACGAGGTGTTGTGACCTGACTGGCTTGCGAGGTTTTCTTTGATCGTGTCTGTTCTACTGAAGTCCCTCGCGACATAGTTCCTTTTGGTTCCTTTATCATGAGTGGTGCAGGAAATAACAGTCCTACTCCATCCACTTCTTTTCTAACTTGGGGTGGTGGTCCATTTCCTCCTAGTGTACTATCAGATGCATCTCTTTTCCTTGCTTGGAGAGCTCTCAGTTGAGATTTTGTGCTTTCTACCCTTTGCGCTTTTTCGAGAGCGTCACTAAATGTTTCAACCTGTGCTGCAGCAAGGGCATCTTGGATTTCCAAATCTAATCCTTGGATAAACCTTCTTATTCTCTTCCGTTCAGTAGCCACCAATTCTGGGGCATATGTAGATAACTTTGTAAAGCGTGTTTCATACTCAGCTACACTCAAAATTCCTTGACGAAGATTTATAAAATCATCTTCTCTCTTTTCTTGGACAAGTGGAGGAAGAAATTTCTCATTAAATTCACGTACAAAGTTTATCCAAGTCCTTAGGGTTTGATCTCTTTCCCACTTGTTTCTTATAACATTCCACCAGGCTCGGGCTGCTCCTTCAAGTTGAAATACAGCAAAGGTGACTTGTCTCTCCTCTGTGTAATCCAAGGCATCGAATATATTTCTTATATTCTCTAACCAATTCTCAGCCACCTCTGGATCAGGTCCTCCAGCAAACTTGGGCGGGAAAAATTTTTGAAACCGCTCTAAAGCTCGATCCTCCCCTATCTCTTGGTTTCCACGTTGGTTTCCTTGTCCAACACCTTGACCTTGTTGAGCTACCAAGAGCTCCAGGATATCCGTCATGCGAGTTAAAACTTGTCCCATTTGGTCATTTCCTCTCCCAACACTTGACTCAACGTTTTGATCAATACCGGACCCATTAGCTACTCTTTCATTTCGGGGTTGTCTAGGTTGACGTCCCTTTCGTTGTCCTCTAGTTTCCATGTTCACAACTAATCTATACGCACATGCATAACCCTCACACTTAGTTAAAATTGAACTATACTCATATACCAGTAGCAACATTTAAAGAGAATGAAGTCACTTACACAAATAACATTATCACTATGCAAGTAAACACAAACTAGAGTTCATTAAATTATAAAACAAGTTATGGCCAAGTAAAGTTCATGCCAAGTCAAAGTCAATAGCAAAATAAACAAGTGATCATCACAAGTACATTCATCTTCAAGGCGCAGACTCTAAATTCTACTCCCATCGTCTCACTATAAAAGATCACAAGTAGGGATTCACTAGATTATTGGAACTAGACGATTCTCATTCCCTAACATGCTCGATTTCAATCCCAACACAAGGATCTTTTGAGTTACAATATTTTCCATCTTCCACTCTTAATTATTGTACCATCTTAACCAAACAATTATTGGTTTCCTGCAACCATTCACATGAAATATCGATTCATTCTTATTCCCCAAAAATGGAGATATAAAGTCCTTATGGTTGCCCTCAACTCTCAAGTACTCGGGTACAAGAATCCGAAATAAGGTAATTCACAACTCGAGCCGGCCGGTCCCAAGACTAAATCACCACATTCGAGATTCCTACCCAACATACATATCAAATTCCCTCCAATTATCAAGATAAAGGTTTTACAACCTATAACATTCATGATTCACAGCTTACATTTTTTTTTTTTTGAAGGGCACTTAAACCTTTACTCAATCACATAGTAAGGACCATAACACCACTTGGTCCTATCTTGCTCCTTTGTAGAGACCACGTGAATTGGCTCTAAATTTCATTGCTACAAGCAATCATTTAACTTTCAAACCAGTCCCACAGTCCGGCATCCTAAACATTTAAGCCTAGGATACACTACAAAGATCTGAAGCCTAGGCTCTGATACCAACTGTGACGCCCCCACTTCTCCCTAAGGCGAACCAAAGGGTATCCGCGGGACGCCTGCCCAGCTCTCGCCGGGACTCACTACAATCGATCATTCAAAAGCTCGAAATACTTTAAGTAACCTCAATACATAATTAAAGTACTTCGAATATCTCACACTTACAATTATGCAGCTTTCAAGCTTAAATACAACCCAATGGAAAAGGGGTACTATAGCCATCCGTTATAATATAACTTAAAGTCTTCACAAGAAAACAATCTAGTACTACTCACGAGCACCCTTGGTCTCGAACCCTGTAAAAGAAATCCACAACGTGGTATGAGCTACACAGCCCAGTGAGGTTCCAAGACACTCTAACAGTTCAAATAAATCAAATAAGTTGGGCATATCATACGCATGGTTCAAGGTTACACAATGGCATGTTATCATGAGGCAATAATCATTGTACAGGTAATTTGAGCATATCATAGGTATGGCACGTTTTCATAAAACGGTTATCATTATGTAAAATAAACACACATTGAAGGATACGGTGTTCCAGTGGA
>NW_020861737.1:0-13643 GCF_003713205.1 Coffea eugenioides
AATATCAGCTTAAAGGCCAAAAGCAACAATCCGCAAGTCAAACAATCCGATAACACCCAGGCTAATTCAAACCTAGGCTCTGATACCACCTGTGACAGCCCCACTTTCCCCTAAGGCGAACCAAAGGGGTTAGCGGACTGCCTGCCCAGCTCTCGCCAGGACTACGGTACAGTTACACGCGTTCGAATACGTTTCAGGAAAACAAAAGTGCGCTCGGACAAGCCATAAGTATCAAAATAGCAAAATAAAAAAAATGGAAAACTGAATAGTGGCCTGGATAGAAGAATCCAAACATCAATTTAACATATACACATTGAAATCCAACATTTACAACCATAGTGGCATGCCACAGACATTCATTAAGGAAGTACATATTCAGTTCGCCTATCAAAAGGAAATGAACCCGTTACACATTAAGGCTTCATTTCAAGAGCTATACAAAAGACATTTATAAGCTCAACTTGGCAAGTGACTATCCAATCCATTCTCAAAAGTAATTATATCCCTGTAAGGAAAACAAATAACACGGAATGAGCTAAAGCCCAGTGGTATACTACTACATAAGCAACCAAAGTCACATAAGGATGAACTTTCATTTAAAGTGCACAAATAAGCAGTAAAACAAAACGGGAAAGGATACGGTCGGCTCTCAAGAGCCCATTTCCACGCTTGCAATCTTGATCCAACCTCATTGACCCTCCGTCAATGAAAAGTAACCATCCGTAGACATCACTTACATCCAACCGTCCAACTATCATACCCCAACCGGGCCCGCACTCCATTCAGTCATTTTGGTAATACTCGAGTTTACCGGAACCAAGGGTCTCATTATCACAAGGTTCCCCAGTACAGTCCCCGTGGCATGACAATTTTCACGACCAAGCCCTCGCCGGCTCGATCCAATTGACTACCAAACGGGGTTGAGCTCAGTGATACAGTAAAGCCATTGGACATTCGCCCAAATGATACCAAATCAGTTTCCATGAATGGAATTCAGTATTTCATATATCAAGTGCAGTAATTCAGTAATGCAAGCACTAGCCATGCATGGAATCACAAGGGGTGAGGGCGGTCAAGTACACCCTCACCTCAATCATTTCCAATAACCAATTAAGCCTTCAAGGCATCAATACACATAGCACAAAGCCACATTATAACAAGTAAGTGAGTAGTATACTCACCAAGCAAGAAAGTGGTATTTCATGCACCACGATCACCAAGACGTCGTGAGCTATCGTCACGCCCTAGAACATGTAAACAAATACCATAAGACTCGATAACGAGTCATAAAGTCAAACCAATTATCGCCCAAGAGGGTTTCATGCGTGGAAATTCAACTCAAGTCGAGAATATAGTTTTCTAAATCTCGAGTAAAAATTCGGGCAGCATGCCCTTTGTGTTTACCAAATTTTCCAGCCATAAGGCTTCATTATTTTTCTTCAATCACAACCCAACACACACATATAAGCATTTCATGTCAAGAGCCGTTCCATAGGCTCACATTATCATAAAACAAGAAACCATACCGAGCCATAAACAACACCAATTCACAACCCCAATAGGGTTTTATAAACATATACAAGCATGAAAGCAAACCAGAAATTAAGAAAGGGCTTTAACCTAAGCCTTGATAAGAAAACCGGATTTGACCTCATAATGCGGTAATGGCACAACTCTCACTACAAATGTCGGATGGGGGTGTAAGACCCACCATTTCGAAGCCAAGAAACAGTGCTACAACAATGTAGAAGGCCTCTCAGTCCAAATCCTAGCACAACTAGGTCAAAAGTGCCAAATACCAAACCAGAATTACCAAAACAGGTTTGCAAAACACACAAAACTGTAATACGTCAATATCAGCCTACACAGGTCCAAATGCCGAAATTCCAAAGGCATAAGTTAGCTAAGACTCCAGCTACATTTCCTCAGAAGACACCAACTTCAAAATCCAAACCAATTCCAGTCAAAACAGGCAATTACTATCGCAGTTCGGACATTCTGTGCACCAAAAACAGCAACAGTAAAAACGGCATAACTCACTCTACACTAGTCCAATTGCCCTGAGATTTTGCAGGCACACTAAAATCATCAATACCTACAACTTTCATGTTTTGAGCAAAGTCCAATTCGGCCTCTAGCTATGACCTAAAATTTCGGGCAGATTAGGGGTTCATGAACCCTAACTTTTCACAATTCCATTCAAATCCAAAATTGATTGCATTTCACAACAATTCACACCTACTAAAGCCAAAGCCCCTTATTACCAACCATCATACTAGTCCACAACATCAAAATCATATGAAACCAGAAAATTCATCATAAAATGGAAAACTTCACCAAATCAAGCCAAACCAAGAAATAAATCATATATTCCAACACTCAAGCCACTTCTAAGCATACTATAACCATCATTAGGTGTAGTAGGGGGGTTCAAGCATCACTTACCAAGTAACAAGAGAGAGAGGGATGATGGCCACCTTAGAGCTTCAAACAAACTTCACTAGAGCACTCACTATCACCAAAAGAAAAGATTTTATGGAATGAAATCAAACCTAAACTCTTGTTTGTGGAAGATTGAGTGATATGGAAGCTTGAAAGTTGGGAAAATTTCTTCTTCTTTGAGAGAGAGAGGGCCGGCCAACACAAGGAAGAAAATGGTGAATTTTTGTGATTTTTTTGAAGTATTTAACACTTAGTCAAAAATAGTCAAAAGGATGAATAGTGTTTCTTAAGTCAAACCCAATGGTAGAGTGACACTTGTCACACTCATTTAATGCCCTCTTATCTTTCTTTTCTCTCTCACATCAATCACTTCACACACACTACTTATCTCTTAACACCCGATAAAATTTTCACAGTATCCGAAACTTAACCTTATTGGCCGAATTTTTCCGAACTGTTCGCCCTAGTGGGTCCCACGTCCACTATTTACTCTTAATTTTCTAAAAATGCACCAATACTAGAAAAATCATCTTAAAACTATAATTGCTCATAAAATCCCCAGAAAAATATTTCTAAGCCAGAAAATGCAAAATTTATGCACTTAAGGGGTAATAAACCCTAGAAAAATATTAGGGTTTTACGGGTTCTCACAGGCGACAACCATTGAGTAACTTCGGACGCATGAGCAACTCACACTCGGACGTCCGAAAATAATAAGCCAAGTCCTCTATGATCACTGACCTCGATCGGACGCTGAATATGTCTCCACCTGACGTCCGATAGAAACAAGATGATTTCTCAAATCTCTTTGTATCCTGTCGGACGCACAAAGAGCTTGCACCGGACGTCCGATAGAATTGAAGAAAATTTCTCAAACTCACTGCCTGCTGTCGGACGCAAAAAACAGGAGTACAGGACGTCCGACACTCCTAACGACTAGTTGACTGTTCAGTTACTTTCTATCCGTTGGGAGCATGAATGAAGCACTTTCTTGGTCTCCTGTAATTAGAACACGGTCAGATATTTCAAACAACTTTTGCACACTGAAAATACAAAAGATCTAGAGTGATTTTAGTGAGAAAATACTCTTCAAGGAAGATTTGTAGTTTTAGTGGTGTGTGGTTTACTGTAAGCTTTTCATTTGTGAGTGAATACTTCATGAGTGTAGCTCTGCGAGGGTTGTCTTGAGGGATAGTAAAACCTCCTGGCTTGACCGAGTGGAGTTCGGGGCAAGGAGGAGGTGAACCTTCCGTTGTACACAAGAGTCATTGTAATTCATCAACTTGAAGAAGCTTGTTTGAATTAATCTACAAGCTCAAGAGGAGTTGGGTAATTAATTGGTTAGTAATTCTTTTCTTTTTATTTACTTATTGTTACGTTTGTGATCTTTACATTTTTTATCTCTTCTACTTGGTTGTCTTCGATCCTTACAATTGGTATCAGAGTTTGGTCTCATTGAGATTAAGCTCAATCGGCTTAAGAGTAAATATGACAACCAATAATGCCATATTTTTTGAAGGGCATTCTGTCATTAGACCACCTATGTTTAATGGGTCAAATTATGTGAGTTGGAAAGAAAAAATGATTATCTTTTTGCAATCTATTGATATTGAATTGTGGTTTATTATTAGTGAAGGTCCATATGATGCCTCTCTTATAGACGAAAATACTCATAGATCTAGACCAAAAATAATAAGTGAACTGACTGCTATGGATAGAGCTCATCTCACCTTAAATGCAAAACCATGAATGTGTCATATTGTGCTTTAGAGTCAAGGGTTGTAAGTCCGCTAAAGAAATTTGGGACAAACTTAGAGAAATCCATGAAGGAAGTGAGAATGTGAGAAAACAAAATAAGTCTATTCTGGTTACCAAGTATGAATCGTTCAAGATGGAACTTCATGAAAATATTGATAAGATGTATTGTAGATTCAATGACCTTATTAAGGATTTAGAAGTACTGGAAAAGGAATACTCTCCATGCGAGAAAAATAGAAAAATTCTGAATGCTTTATCAAAGGATTGGGAGAGTAAAGTGACTGTCATTGAAGAAGCTTGAGATCTAAATTCCTTACCTATTGAATCTCTTATTAATTCTCTAACCTCTTATGAGCTGAAACTTAAGTCCAAAATGCAAGAGGAAGAGGATGCGAAAGTAAGAAGGAGCATTGCTCTAAAAGCATTTCAAGATGAAGATGATTCTGCCTCCCTAGATGAAGAAGATGCGGAAGCTGATGATAGTAATTTAGCTCTCATCACAAATAGTTTCAAGAGAATTCTCAACAAACGAAGGTTCAGAAAAGGAGGAAACAGTAACTCATTCCCAAATCAGTTCAGTAATACAAGAAACAAAGGGAAGCAAGAGTTCAATAAAAAGCAAACTGATAAATGCTTCGAGTGCGGCCAACCTGGACACTACATGTGTGAGTGTCCAGTGAAGAAGAGAAAATGTGAAAGCAAACCAAGATTCAACAACTTCCAGTTCACATGGAATGAATGCAACTCCGAAGGTGAAATTGAAGAGGAAGAAGAATCTGCTCAATTGGCTTTCATGGCCATTGGAGATGATGAGGTAACATCTTCTAACTCTCAATTTGATAGTGATGATGATCTTGAATCTTTCATTATAAAATTGCATGATAGTTTGAAAGAATCTTATGCTAAAAACAAGGAATTAAAATATAAAGTTGGCTTTCTTCTTCAGGACAATGCACGTCTTTTTCAAGAAAACAAAAAACTGAAAACTGAAAGTGATTTCTTAAATAAGAGTGAGACTGCTTTACACTTTGAGCTTGATAGAAAAACAAATCTTTGTGAATTGTTCAAAAAGGAACAAGGTAATTTGAAAAGAAGAATGGATGGTCTAAATGAGTTGTTTAAACACAAGAAACAAGTCTGTTTTCAAAAGTATAGGTTGAATTCTAACTCCAACGAATTTGCTATTTATAAAAGAAGACAAGTAAGATTTATTAAACCGGTTCAAGGAAATAACTCTTTGGTTATGTGTAATTTTGGCTGTCAAAAATGTCATAACCCCTTATTACCAACCATCATAAATAACCACAACACCATGATCACATTAAACCAGAAAATTCCTCAAAAAAAATAAAAACTTCACCAATTCACCTCAAACCAAGAAATAAATCACAAATTTCAACACTTTAGCCACCACTAGGCACAAATTAAACATCATTAGGTGTAAGAGGAAGTGTAATCATCACTTACCTAGTAAACAAGAGAGAGGGAGTTGTAGAACACCTTAGCTTCCTTAAAAAACTTCACCAAACAACTTACTAGCACCTAATGGAAGACTTTTATGGAGTAGAAACTAGTTGATGCAATTGGTTTGGAAGATTGAGCTAAATGGAAGCTTGAAAATTGGAGAAATCTTCTTCCTTCTTGAGCTTAAGAGAGTCGGCCACCAAGGAGTGAAAAATGGTGATTTTTAGTCAATTTTTGAGATATTTAACTTAAGGGTAAAAAGTCAAAAAGTCCAACCAATGAGAAAGTGCCACTTGGCACTCTATTAAATGCATTTCTATCCTTTAAGTCTCTCTCACATCAATCAAATCACCTCCTCTTCTTCTCTCTTAACACCCGATAAATTTCACTCAGTATCCGGAACTTAATCTTATTGGCCAAAATTTTTCCGAACTTTCGCACTAGTGGGTCCCACGTCCGATATATATATCCTTAATTTCTCAAAAACTAACCGATACTAGAAAATCATTTTAAAACTATTTTTGCTCATAAAATTTATCTGGGGAATTTTTCTAATAAAGAAAATGTAGAAAAGGCGGGCGTTTAAAAAAAATAAACCCTAGAAAATTAGAAAATTTCCGGGTTCTCAAACTCATTTTTTTTCGGGGCGTCACAATCTCCCCTCCTTAAAAGAATGTCGTCCTCGACATTCCCTCTTGTACCAATCAAGTCAAGACATCCCGCAAAAATCTCTCAAGAGTCAAATCAAACCCACAGTCCGGCATCCTAAACTTCAAGCCTAGGATACACTACAGAGATCTGAAGTCTAAGCTCTGATACCAATTGTCACGGCCCCACCTCCCCCTGAGGCGAACCAGAGGGTTCGGCGGGCCGCCTGCCCAGCTCTCGCCGGGACTCAGTCGTTCACTAAAGTCCTCAATTGAATTTCAAGATATATATATATCAAATATAAATCAAAGGTCCCAAACTTTACATATCAAAAGCGAAGCGTCCACGCTTCCACTGCGCCACTCTGATCCATGATCCCAATTATTATACAGGAGGAAGTCCAAAACTAGCCTATTACACATCCAAGCAATTCTAAACGTTCAATACAATCCCAATATGAATGATTACACAAAAGGAAATCCAAATTCAGTCCATACATGAGATAATCCATGAATAAACACTACAAGCCCTTCCTTCGCCTTGAGCCCTGTGGAGGGGAATAAAACATTTTGGGGTGAGCTAGAAGCTCAGCGAGTAACCAGTAAAATCAGTAATCAAATCTGTTTAACAATAGTTCATTTCAATGATGTCATTTCAATATGGAGTATCAATAATTCAAGAAACATTTACAATGGAAAGCGATAGTAACATTCATGAAAAGGATACGTTCGTTCTCCTGTCATTTCATTGCATTTGGTTTCATTCGTGCATTCATTCACCCCGTCCCTGGCTTTTGGCCAGGCTCCAGCAACCTACAAGGTAATACTCGAGTATACCGAAACGTTCACCCAAGTTCCTAGTCGCCCGACCGAGTCCGCTTCTGGCTCGAGACGACCGGTAACAAGGGGCAATGGCCAGTTCAGCCCAAAAGGCTTACATTCATGCGCAAGTAGCATTCAATCATTAATCATTGAAAATTTCATATTTATTTAGGTCGAGTGCGATAAAGTACACACTCGCCTAGAAAACTCGTTTTAACAATCATTGAAAGGAAAATCAATAATAACAAGACACTGATATGCAAGCACGCATGATATGTAAGAAAACAGTTCCAAAATTAACTTTGAAAACAGTTCAAAAGTAAATAATGCAAAGAAACGGTTCAAGAAACGGTTCATAAATAATTTTAGAAATAGTTTGAGGTCACTCACCTCAATGGCTCAGCAATCATCCATCATACACTCAATGCAATCAAGTCCTTTCAAAGTTCGGACAGCACTTCCCCTGAATTTGCTTACTTTTCCAGCCATCATGGCTTCATTATTTCCTCATTCCATCCCAAAGGTACACACACAACAACAAGTTCATCCAACAGCCATTCAGCAAGCTCCAAGTAGTACCAGTCAAGCTAGGGAAAAGTCCGGAAATGAAAGTTAAACGCAAAACCAGAAAAACAGTTTTGACGTCATTTTGCGGTAATGGTACCAAAGGCGCTACGATTGTCGGATGAAGGTGCAAGACCCACCATTTCGAAGCTAAGAACCAGGGCTACAACAATGTAGAAGGTCACTCAGTCCAAATCCTAGCACAACTAGGTCAAACATGCAGAATACCAAACCAGAACCGAGATTGCAGGTTTACAAATTACACAATGCTGTAATTAGTCCAACTCAGTCTATACAGGTCCAAATGCATTGATTCCAAAGGAATATGGTATCTAGGACATCAAGCTACATTTCATCAGAAGACACCAACATCCAAATCCAAAGCAATTCCAGTCAAAACAGACGATTACAATCGCAGTTCGCACATTCTGATCACCCAGAACAGCAATAGTAAAAACGACATATCTCATTCAACACTACTCCAAATGCCCTGAAATTTTCCAGGCACCTCAAACACATCAATACCTACAACTTTCATGTTTTAAGAAAAGGCCATTTCGGCCTCTAACCATATGATCCAAAACCGGACAGAAAAGGGGGTCATGAAACCCTAACTTCCTCAAATTCCTTCCAAACCCAAAATTGGTTGCAATTATCAATCATTTACATCCACTAGAGTCATAACCCCTTATTACCAACCATCATAAATAACCACAACACCATGATCACATTAAACCAGAAAATTCCTCAAAAAAAATAAAAACTTCACCAATTCACCTCAAACCAAGAAATAAATCACAAATTTCAACACTTTAGCCACCACTAGGCACAAATTAAACATCATTAGGTGTAAGAGGAAGTGTAATCATCACTTACCTAGTAAACAAGAGAGAGGGAGTTGTAGAACACCTTAGCTTCCTTAAAAAACTTCACCAAACAACTTACTAGCACCTAATGGAAGACTTTTATGGAGTAGAAACTAGTTGATGCAATTGGTTTGGAAGATTGAGCTAAATGGAAGCTTGAAAATTGGAGAAATCTTCTTCCTTCTTGAGCTTAAGAGAGTCGGCCACCAAGGAGTGAAAAATGGTGATTTTTAGTCAATTTTTGAGATATTTAACTTAAGGGTAAAAAGTCAAAAAGTCCAACCAATGAGAAAGTGCCACTTGGCACTCTATTAAATGCATTTCTATCCTTTAAGTCTCTCTCACATCAATCAAATCACCTCCTCTTCTTCTCTCTTAACACCCGATAAATTTCACTCAGTATCCGGAACTTAATCTTATTGGCCAATTTTTTCCGAACTTTCGCACTAGTGGGTCCCACGTCCGATATATATATCCTTAATTTCTCAAAAACTAACCGATACTAGAAAATCATTTTAAAACTATTTTTGCTCATAAACTTTATCTGGGGAATTTTTCTAATAAAGAAAATGTAGAAAAGGCGGCGTTTAAAAAAAATAAACCCTAGAAAATTAGAAAATTTCCGGGTTCTCAAACTCATTCTTTCGGGGCGTCACAATCTCCCCTCCTTAAAAGAATGTCGTCCTCGAAATTCCATCTTGTACCAATCAAGTCAAGACATCCCGCAAAAATCTCTCAAGAGTCAAATCAAACCCACAGTCCGGCATCCTAAACTTCAAGCCTAGGATACACTACAGAGATCTGAAGCCTAAGCTCTGATACCAATTGTCAAGACATCCCGCAAAAATCTCTCAAGGGTTCGGCGGCCCGCCAAACCTTCTGGTTCGCCTTAGGGGGAGGTGGGGTCGTGACATTACAACCAGAGGAGATCGACGTAGACGAATCATTTGCTTACGAAGAGAAACCTGTCCAAGTGCTTGACCGGAAAGTCAAAGAGCTAAGAAACAAGCAGATTCCGTTGGTTAAGATACTGTGGAGAAACCATGGGGTAGAGGAAGCTACCTGGGAAGTGGAAGAAGAAATGCGAAAGAAATACCCTGAACTTTTCGTGAGTTAAGGTGAGAAATTTCGAGGGCGAAATTCTTTTAAGGGGGAGAGAGTGTGAGAACCCGTAATTTTTTCCATTTTCTAGGTTTTATTATCTTTCATGGCTTGTTTTCTGCATTTTCGTGATTAGGAAAAATTCTAGATACTTTTAAGGAGCAGATATAGTTTTTAGATGATTTTTCTAGTATCGAATAGGTTTTGAGAAATTAAGAGCGTATACCGGATGTGGGACCCACTAGGGCGAAAAGTTAGGAAAAATTCGGCCAACTAGGTTAAGTTTTGGATACTGGGTTTAAATTACCGGGTGTTATGAGATAATTAGAGGTTGCTATATGGATTGATGTGAAAGGAAACAAAGAGATATAGATGCATTTATGAAGTGACAAGTGTCACCTTATGAGTGGATTTTGCTTTGTGACTACTATTCATTTTCTTACCATTTGACCAAATAAATCAAACAAAAACTACCAAAAATTCACCATTTTCTCCTTCATCTTGGCCGACCTCTTCAAGCAACAAAAGAAAGAAAACTCTTCAAGTTTTTGGCTTCAATCTTGCTTAAATCTACCAAATCAACCACTTAAACTTGCTTTTGTTCCATAAAACCTCTTCAATTAGTGTTGGTGAGGTGATTGGTGAAGTTGTTTGGAAAGCTAAGGTGACTAGTTGCTCTCTCTCTTGTGTTGCTAAGGTAAGTTGAGAAGGACCCCTCTCCTCCCTCTAATGATGCTTAAATCATGATTGGTGGTAGTATAAGATGCACTTTTATGGATTATATCTTGATTTTTGGTTGAATTGATGAAGTTTTATAATTTTTGGGGATTTTTCTGTTTTCATATGAATATGATTATGTGGTTATGTATGATGATTGGAAATGGTATTTAAGGAAGCTATAAGGTGGAAAAAGTGGTTAATTGCAAGCAATTTCTGTTTTAGAAAGAAAATTGGAAAGTAGGGTTTCTTTGAATTACATTCTGCCCGGTTTTGTGGATCATAGTTAGAGGCCGAATTGGCCTTGGGTTAAAACATGAAAGTTGTAGGGAATGAGATTTTAGAGGTGCCTGCAAAATTTCAGGTCAATCGGAGTAGCGTAGCTTGAGAAAAGATGGAATTACCCTTGCTGCCCTGGTTTTACCCGAATTTGGAAATTGCTTCTGTAATTGGTTGTTTTGGTTAGGAATGCTTCCGAATTGGTTGTTAAGGTATTCTGATGAAATGTATCCCTGTTTCTTAGATTTCCGATGGCTTTGGAATTTCTGGATTTGGACTTAGGTAGGCTGATTTATGATGTTTGCACTAGAATGCATTCTGTGAATCTGTTTTTGCGGTTCTGGTGTAGTTGATTGCATTTTTGACCTGGTTACACTCAAAACTGGGTGAGTGACCTTCTGTAATATTGTATCCCTATCTCTTAGCTTCGAAACAGTGGGTCTTGTACCTTCATCCGATAATCGTAGTACCATTGGTACCAAAACCGCAAAATGATGTCAAAAACTATTTTTTTCCAGGTTAACACTTACTCCATTTCCGGATTTTTCTGGTTTCCTCTATTGCTTGTGTGTGCTTATGGAACCCTATTTTGGGAATATTTGGCATTGGTTTATGACTCGTTATCGAGTCTCATTGTACTTGTTTGCATGTTTTAGGGCGTGACGGTGGTTCACGACGCTCCTTTGACGGAGGTGCATGAAATATCATTTTCAAGCTTGGTGAGTGTACTACTCACTTGTGTGTTACTATATGGCTTTGATACTTGAACTTGATGAGTTAAATGTTATTGCACCATCGATATTGATTGAAGTGAGGGTGTACTTTATCACTCTCACTTATTTCTCATGTTATTGGAATGTTACATGAAATGAAAAGTACTTGACTTGGTGTCGATTGGACGAGTATCCAACGACCATGATTGTTACCATTGAGCTCAACCCCATTGGTAATTGATTGAATCGAGCCGGCGAGGGCTTGGTCGTGCCAATTAATGAACCTTGGGGACTGTTATATGGAATCTTGTAGTATGAGAGACTCTCGATTCCGGTATACTCGAGTAATACCACAGTGCAAGTGTTTGGAGTTCGGGCCCGGTAGGGGTATGTTGGGTGGAAGGAATGGAAGTAAAGTGGAGTCTACGGTTGGTTACTCTTAAACATTGACGGAGGGTCAATGAGCTTCGATCAAGAATGCAAACGAGGAAAAGGGCTCTTGAGAGCCGCCCGTATCCTTTTATCACCACCATTAATGTGTGCCTTTGTTTACTTTTGATGAATTGGAATGAAAAGCTTTATGCTTATGTGAACTTTGCTGCTTGAGTGGTATTATCTCACTGGGCGTAAGCTCACCCTATTCCTTTTGTTTTCCTTACAGGAAAATAAATACTTTTGGACTGCAATTGATAATTGGTTGCCGAATTGAGCTAGTTGGACATATCTTTTGTATAGCTCATTTATTGAAACCCTAAATGTACTTTTGGGACCGTTTCTCTTTTGATTTGGCAAACCAGACATGTATCCACTTTTGAATACTTTTGTATGCCACTTTGGCTTGTAAAAGCTAAATTTCAAGATGTGAATGTTTGATTGATATTTGGTTGGGTTCTGATGGGTCGGTTACTATTCATAGCCGACTCCGGTTTCGTTTTTTTTTATATTTTGACATTTTGACCTGTTTACACGCGTTTGTAAGTTTTGGAACGTATTAGCTCGCTCTATACCGAACCGTTAGTCCTGGCGAGAGCTGAGCAGGCAGTCCGCTAACCCCTTTGATTCGCCTTAGGGGAAGGTGGGGCTGTCACAGTTGCTCTTGGTAGACACTAAGCAAGGTAAGGATGATGATTTTCCCAATTCTTACTCTTAATCTTGTTTAAATTAGCTTAGCATCTCAAATTTGTGGTGAATAATGGTTGTTATCATGTCTTGGGTGTTGTTTTCCTTGTGGATACATGAATTAGGGTTTGATGAATTGCTGCCAAACTTGATGTATGATTAATATATGTTGTATCCAAGATTGTATAGGGGGTTTTGGTAGCAAGTGAAGCAAGAAATCAAGAAAGGTTGCATTGAATCCCAAAATTCCAGATTTCTGGAAAATTTCAGCTCTATTCTGTCCGGTTTTATTGCACCATGTTAGAGGCCGAATTAGGCTTGGCATAAAACATGAAATTGTAGAGAATGGTATTTTATAGGTGCCTACAAAATTTCAGCTCAATCGGAGTAACGTAGCCTGAGAAAAGACCAAATTACCCCTGCTGCCCTGTTTCTACCCGAATTTTAGAATTGCTTCTGTAATGGGTTATTTTGGTTGGGAATACTTCTGAATTGGTTGTTGAGGTCTTCTGAAGAAATGTATCCTGATGTCTTAGCTTTCGAATGGCTTTGGAATCACTTGATTTGGACTTAGGTAGCCTGACTTACAGTTTATTAACCAGAATGCGGTTTGTTCACCTGTTTTTACGGTTCTGGTTTAGTCTCCTGCATTTTTGGCCTAGTTGCACTAGAAACTGGACTGAGTGGCCTTCTTCAACATTGTAGCTCTATCTCTTAGCTTCGAAACGGTGTGTATTGCACCTCCATCCGATAATCGTAGTGCCAATGGTACCAAAACCGCAAAATGATGTCAAAACTGTCTTTTGTAAACTTCATTTCCGCACTTGATATTAGCTTAATTTTGTTCTTGTATTGTTTGAGCCTATGGAATGGCTATTGAACTGAAATTGTGTTATGGATAACTTTGGGTTTGATTGAGGAAATAATTAAGCCATAAATGGCTGGAAAATTAGGTAAACACAAAGGGCGGGCTGCCCAAATTTTCGCTCAAGGACTAAGTTTCTATTTGAACTAGTATATTTTCGTTTGGCAAATACTATGACCGTTTTTCCATTTTAAAACATGGTCCTTCTTCAATTGGAAACTCCAAATGTTTACTTACTCTTATCAAATAAAGAAAAGTGGTTTAGGGTTTGCTTGGGTATTTTGAC
>NW_020861738.1:0-64937 GCF_003713205.1 Coffea eugenioides
AAATTGATTGCATTTATCAACAATTCACACCCACTAGAGTCAAAGCCCCTTATTACCAACCATCAAAAACAACCACACCACCAAGATCATATGAAACCAGAAAATTCCTCAAAAAATAAAAAACTCAACCAAATCACTTCAAACCAAGAAATAAATCACACATACCATCACTCAAGCTACTTCTAAGCATAACATAAACATCATTAGGTGTAGTAGGGTGTTCAAGCATCACTTACCAAGAAATTAAGAGAGAGGAAGTAGTAGGACACCTTAGCTCTCCAAGAAAGCTTCACCAAATCACTCACTATCACTAACTAAAGGGATTTTATGGAGTAATTGCAAGATCAAATGGTTGGATGGTTCACCTTGAGCAAGATTGGAGCTAAAACTTGAAGAGTTTCTTGCTTCCTTTTGGAGAGAGAGGGCCGGCCATATGAGGAGAAGAAATGGTGATTTTTGAGCAATTTTTTCAAAATATTTACTCAATTTGGTCAAAAGTCAAAAGTGTGAATAGTTGCCAACAAAGTCCAACCAATGGTTGTGTGACACTTGTCACTCCATTAATGCAATCTTATCACTTCTTTTTCTCTCTCACATCAATCATTTCACACACTCTACTTATCTCTTAACACCCGATAAATTTTACACGGTATCCGGAATTTAACCTAATTGGCCGAATTTTTCCGAACTTTTCGCACTAGTGGGTCCCACGTCCGATATACGTTCTTAATTTCTCAAAATCTATTCGATACTAGAAAAATCATCTAAAACTATAATTACTCATAAAATTCACCAGAAAAAAATTCCTAAGCCAGAAATGCAGAAAACAAGCCATTAAAGGGGATAAATCCTAGGAAAATTATTAAGAAGAATATACGGGTTCTCACACTCTCTCCCCCTTAAAAGAATGTCGTCCTCGACATTCTAACTCCTATATAAATCCGGTCAAGATATCGCTCAGAAACCAATCAAGCTGTAGAATTCCATCTACTCCAACTCGTATTCACCAGGTCCAATTTGTTATTCCCAAAGTCAGTCAAATACTAAGCAACATTCTAATCTTACGTATCACAATTCATGATCTTGTAAAGCACTTAGCTAAATATCACGCCAATCCAACTTATCAAATAGTCATGGTCCAGTGGTCCAGTAGGGAGTTAATCGCGTAACCAGATAAAACAGGCAAAAGGCTTGAAATCGGACATAATGTCCCAGATATTTGGAAGACATTCAGGGTATAGCGACACTTCAAATCAAAATTCATCCCTGGTGGTGCTGGACAACACAACAAGCAATGCCCCACCAGAGAGGTTCAGTTCAACCGCTACAGAAAAGTAGTAGCCGGTCTACAACCACATGAGTACGAATAAGTTCCAGAGTAGGGTCAAATATTACAAGTTCAGGGAGCATGAACACAAAGAAGAGTACAAGTTCAAGTTCAAGGATCATGAGTACAGGTAAGAACACACTGGCCTAACCTCTGTCCAGCAATTCACATTCGTAAATAGTCATAAAATTCAAGTCCACCTACAGGTCACATACCATATATACAATCAGTCGAGTCAAGTACAGGCAAGTCAGAAACAAACATAGACGATCCCCCGAGGAATGGCCTTTCTAGTTCACCAAATCCTTTCTAACCTAGGCCCTCATATCCTTCGTATCCGGGCGCAAGAATCCCATCTAAGATAATTCACAACTCGAGCCGGCCGGTCCCAAGAGTAAACCATCCTTATTAAAGATTCCTACCCGACATACATACCCAACTTCCTCGAGTCCCATGATAATGATTCGTACACTTATCACATGCCCGGTTCATAACTTACGCTCAAACGAGCACTTAGACATATTCATGAAATTAGGACCACAACACCACTTGGCCCAGTCTCACTCCGCGCAGAGACCACGCGAAGTGGCTCTGATACCACTTGTAACAGCCCCACTTTCCCCTAAGGCGAACCAAAGGGGTTAGCGGACTGCCTGCCCAACTCTCGCCAGGACTACGGATCCGTTTACGTCAATCTAACACGTTCCGAAACTTACCAACGAGCGTAAGGAAGTCAAAATGGCAACATAACCCAAAATGAGAAAAATGAAATCCGGAGTCGGCCAAGATAGTAACCGACCCGTCAGAACCCAACCGAAAGAGCACGCAAACATTCACATCTGAACTTTAGCGATTACAATCCAAAATGACATACAAAAGTTTTCAAAAGTTAATACATATACACGGTTTGCCAAATCAAAAGAGAAAACGCCCCAAAAGTACACTTAGGGTTTTAATACATGAGCTATACAAAAAAATATGTTCAACTAGCTCAATTTGGCGGCCATTTGTCAAATCCAGACCAAAAGGGTTTATTTTCCTGTAAGGAAAACAAAAGGGAACAGAAAGGGGTGAGCTTGCGCTCAATGAGGTACCAAACATATAGCAGAAAAATCATGGCATTTCACATTTAACAAATCAGATACACATTCCAGATGTAAACCAAAGGAACCAATGATTCAAATCAGAAGGATACGGGTGGCTCTCAGGAGCCAAATTTCCAGCGCAGTACTTGATCCAAACCGGTTGACTCTCCGTCAACGTATATAGAACCAAAACGTCCGTAGACCCCTTTTTACACCGAATTCCGTCCACCAAACACCCCTTTACCGGGCCCGCTCACCGTAATCGAACAGAAATGGTAATACTCGAGTATACCCGGAATCAAGGGTCTCAATACCCAAAGATCCCAAAACAGACTACCGTGGTTCGTTATCTAATCGTCCAGGCCCTTGCCGGCCCGACTCGAATAACTTAGCCACAGGATTTGAGCTCATAGGTCACAGAAAGGTCGTTGGACTCAAGCTTCCAAACGACGTCAGAACAGATACAGAACCAGATACAGATAACAGATACAGATACAGATACAGATAGCAGATTCAGATACGCGTTCAAAATTGGCATATGAACAGACCAGAGAACGAGTGTGATAAAGTACACCCTCGCCTCCATTTTATCAAACAGTATTTGGCTTCAATAATCATAAATCAAGTATTCAGATAATCAGATATTTCACATAACGGGTAGCAGGTAGTGGAACACTCACCGGCTCAACTTCAAAAGTTTTCACTTCAGATTGGCCTTAATCGCCAAGAAATCCTAAAATAATCAAAATAAACCAATTGAAGGTTTTACTTCCAGAATCGAGTAAACAGAATGCACATGTGAGGCTCGACTACTAGTCGTATGCCTCGCCAAATAGTTACTAATGCAAGGGTGCAAAACATGATGTTCTTAGAAACGAAAAGGTAACATGAAGACTTAGGCGCAAATAACCCAAAAGCCTTTCATTTCCACAAAAAGGCAAATCCAACTTAAAGGAACCAAACGGCCTATAAAATCGGGCAGCACCTCCCCTAAATTTCTTACTTTTCCAGCCATTAAGGCTTCATTATATCCTCAAATCAGTCCAAACAGTTCACACAAAAGTCATCTCATTTACCAAAAGCCGTTCACTAGGCTCAAAGCAGTACAAGTACAAAAGTTAGCTAGGAAATGACCGGAATAAGAATAAGTCTTAAAACATGTAAGCAAGTACAATGAGACTCGATAACGAGTCAAAAAGCCATGCCAATCATAACCCAATAGGGTTTCATATGCATAAACAAGCATAATAGCAAACCAGAAATTCAGCAATGCACCACTTGACCTTAACAAAAAAACAGTTTTCGTCCTCTTTTTACGGTAATAGCACAAAATGCGCTACGCTTATCGGATGAGGGCTTAAGACCCACCATCTCGAAGCTAAAAGATAGGGCTACAACAATGTAGAAGGCCACTCAGTCCAAATCCTAGCACAACTAGGTCCAAAATGCAGAAAACCAAGCCAGAACCGTAATTGCAGGTTCCCAAATCACACAAAACTGTAATCAGTCCAAGTCAGTCTATACAGGTCCAAATGCATTGATTCCAAAGGAATATGAAAGCTAAGACATCCAGATACATTTCATCAGAAGACACCAACAACAAAATCCAAACCAATTCCAGTCAAAACAGACGATTACAATCACAGTTCGCACATTCTGATCACCCAGAACAGCAACAGTAAAAACGGCATAACTCACTCTACACTACGCCAAATGCCCTGAAATTTTGCAGGCACTTCATACTCATAAATACCTACAACTTTCATGTTTTGAGAAAAGTCCAATTCAGCCTCTATCTATGACCTAAAATTTCGGACATATTAGGGGTTCATGAACCCTAACTTTTCACATTTCATTCCAAACCCAAAATTGATTGCATTTATCAACAATTCACACCCACTAGAGTCAAAGCCCCTTATTACCAACCATCAAAAACAACCACACCACCAAGATCATATGAAACCAGAAAATTCCTCAAAAAATAAAAAACTCAACCAAATCACTTCAAACCAAGAAATAAATCACACATACCATCACTCAAGCTACTTCTAAGCATAACATAAACATCATTAGGTGTAGTAGGGTGTTCAAGCATCACTTACCAAGAAATTAAGAGAGAGGAAGTAGTAGGACACCTTAGCTCTCCAAGAAAGCTTCACCAAATCACTCACTATCACTAACTAAAGGGATTTTATGGAGTAATTGCAAGATCAAATGGTTGGATGGTTCACCTTGAGCAAGATTGGAGCTAAAACTTGAAGAGTTTCTTGCTTCCTTTTGGAGAGAGAGAGCCGGCCATATGAGGAGAAGAAATGGTGATTTTTGAGCAATTTTTTCAAGATATTTACTCAATTTGGTCAAAAGTCAAAAGTGTGAATAGTTGCCAACAAAGTCCAACCAATGGTTGTGTGACACTTGTCACTCCATTAATGCAATCTTATCACTTCTTTTTCTCTCTCACATCAATCATTTCACACACTCTACTTATCTCTTAACACCCGATAAATTTTACACGGTATCCGGAATTTAACCTAATTGGCCGAATTTTTCCGAATTTTTCGCACTAGTGGGTCCCACGTCCGATATACGTTCTTAATTTCTCAAAATCTATTCGATACTAGAAAAATCATCTAAAACTATAATTACTCATAAAATTCACCAGAAAAAAATTCCTAAGCCAGAAATGCAGAAAACAAGCCATTAAAGGGGATAAACCCTAGGAAAATTATTAAGAAGAATATACGGGTTCTCACAGGGGATATTACCCTAGAGCCTCGCGTTGGTTCTCGATCCCTCCCCTCCAAACGAGCACTAGCATACGTGCATACACTTTAATTTTTTTCCCTCATTTGTTTTTCTTTTAGTGGCTTGTCACGCCACTCCACCCTATTAGGATTTTAGGCGACTCACTTGGACTTGTGATCGCGACATTAAGGTTATTTCCCTAGGATTTTCCACACACTAAGGTTATTTTCCACACACTTGTGATCGCGACATTAAGGTTATTTCCCACACACTCCCTAGGATTTTAGGCATTGCATTAAGGTTATTTCCAGAGAGTCTAGAAGGGGACGCCCTCGATTGGTATTCAAACTTAAAGCCAGAGGAGGTGAAGACTTGGCTCAATCTGTCCAACGCCTTCATCAGACAGTACGAATATAACTGTGAGCTAGCACCGACCAGAACTACTTTGGAAGGCACGAAGAGGCGACCATCTGAAGATCATAAGACATACGCCAAAAGATGGAGAAAGATAGCTGCCAAGGTTGAGCCTCCGATGACCGAAGATGAAATTATTCGCATTTTCATAAAGGCGCATGATCCTCCATACTTCGAAGAAATCTTCCGTATGACTGGGTGTACATTTGCTGCGATTGTGAATAAACTCGAAGAGTATGATGATTTTGTGAGAGCCGGAAAAATTGTCAACGTCTCTGCCCTAAAATCACAAGTAGAAGCTTTGCAAGGGCAAGGGAGCAGTGGAAAGAAGCCGCAGTTTAAAAAGAAAGAGGGGGAGGCAACTTTTATCTGGAACCAGAACCCTTCACCCAAACCCCGATACCAACACAATCCAACCTACCAACCACATTACCCTTATTATTCAAACCCGCACCATGTATATACTACCAATATCCATCACCCTCGACCTCGCCCAAGCTATCCTAACCCACCTTTAGCCCCTTTTCAAATCTCTCAACCAAATCCACCCCAAAACCGACCTCGCCCTCCATATAACCCAAGATTTCCTCCCCCAAATAGACCTGTTTATAGCCATCCTCAACCTCCTGAACCTTACAACCAACCTCGTAGCCGTACCTTTACCGATTTGGGCAGGCCTCTAGACCAATTGTATGACCAGTTGAAGGCCGCCGGAAAGATTGGCACGGTACCCCCTCCGACCTATCCATATGGCATATACGCTGGGTATAACCCACAAGCCGTCTGTACTTATCATTCAGGGGCACCCGGACATTCAACTGTTGATTGCAAGGTTCTTAAGCATAGAATTCAAGATATGATTGAAGCCGGAGAGATTGTAATCAGGAGAAAGGAGGCACAAGGGCCGAATATAAATAGGAACCCCTTGCTGGAACACACTAATACCTTTGGGGTCATTCTGGACGACGCAGAGTATGAGGAGCAAGTCCAAAAATTGGCAAGGGAAGCTGAGGTGTTTGGGGTCACAGACCAACCATTTGTAATAGAGGTGCCATTTGAGGAGGATAAAAGGCCTTTTATTTTGGATCTTACTCTAGCTGAGAGTAAGGCTTTGGAGCCAGTGGTCATCGAATTCCCAGAGCAGGAGCCTGTTCTGAGTTTGCAGCGAGTGCCATAGAACTACGATGAACCTGTCATACAAATTGGAGAAAAATCAGTTGCCAAAGAAGAGGTGTCAGTGGTCACTAGATCAGGGAGGATTGCAAGTCCGTTTGGAGCTACCGTTCCGATTCAAACAAATAACCCCGAGCTGCCCGCTAAACCAACAATTACTGAGAAGGAAGCCTTGGATTTTCTTAAAAGGCTCCAAAGAAGTGAATATAATGTAGTCGAGAAGCTAAGCAAGTCGCCCGCCCAAATATCCATGTTGGATCTGCTCTTTTCTTCGGATATGCATAGGGATGCGCTGCTCGAAGTGTTGACTAAAGCTCAAATCCCTAAGGACATTTCGGTTGCTAATTTCTCACATATGGTTGGGAGTGTGTTATTTACAAAACAAATCACTTTCTCTGACGATGAATTACCGGCAGAAGGCATTGGATATAACAAGGCTCTGTACATAGCTGTGAGGTGCAACGGGAAAATTTTGCCAAAGGTATTGATTGACAATGGATCTGCGCTTAATATCTGTCCTTGGAGTATCTTGGAAAAGCTAGGGTTGCAAGATATCAAGCTGAGGCCTTCAGGGACCATAGTTAGAGGTTTGATGGAGCACAAAGAGAACTTATAGGAGAAGTGGATTTAGTCGTCGAGATGGGGCCGCACAGTTTCAAATAGCCTGCCAAGTTATGTACTTTCCTAGTGTTTACAATGTTTTGCTTGGAAGGCCCTGGATTCATAAATCTGGAGCTGTGCCTTCTTCATTGCATCAATTGTTGAAATTCATAGTAAATGACAAATTGATAACTATCTTTGCCGAGGAGGATTGCCTCGTGATTGCTGATTCTGGGACCAAAGAAGATGGTAGCCGAAACGCCACAGTGACCCCTCATAACACAGCTGATATCGTTTCCGTAAGTTGGATAACAAAAGAGGAACGAGCTCTGTCAAAGGCCAGTGTCATGATGGCTAAGGAAATGATCCGCGGAGGATATGAGTTTGACAAAGGGCTGGGACGTGACCTACAAGGAATTCTGAAACCAGTGCAAATTGTGGAGAAAAAGGATTCATTCGGCTTGGGTTTCCGACCAACCGCTAAAGACATCAAAGAAATGAAGGAACGCAAGAGAGCAGAGAAAGAAGACAGGCCAAGGGCCCTTGATATTCCACCACTGCATTATACTTTTCCACGACCAACCGAGATGATCACATCAGAGATTAACCCAGTTGACGGAATCGAAACTAGTTTGGCCCAATTGTTCGTTGGGGCAACATTTGAAGACAGTTTCCCAGATGAGGCCGAGTTTCCCGACATCCCTGAAGGATCAATTTCCAATTGGACAGCCGAGTTTCTGCCCGTTCAGAAGGAGTTTCGGTAAACCTAAAGGGGTTTGTCATTCATGCGAATTCATGAAAATATTTCTGCATCTGTAAATAGCTAATGAAAGCATCTTTACCTTTGACTAAAGTTTGCACGTGAAAATATTGTTAAGTTTTCATTTCATTTCCGCTTGCTTTCTTTTGTTTTCGCTTTCAATCAAAGGTTTTATGAAAATGCACAAGTTGTTCTTGTCATGTTGTTTTGTTTATTCGTTTGTTTATATTTCTGTCATATTGCGTGTTCATTTGTTTGCTGTATATTTGTTTGCTTATTATCCCATATTCGTTAATTCTTTCAGATGGCCAAAAATAAAACTATTTGACCCTTTGGATATCACTATTTTGGAATTCAATAATGGTAATCTCTATATCACTCACGACTTGGAGGTCTGGGAATCCGAGCTCCAAAGCGAGAGTGATAATGACGAGGTATTCGATTCCTTTGCAAAGGACTTTGAACAATATGAGGAGAAACCGAAACCGAACCAGGAAGAAACAGAAAAGGTTAACATTGGCACTAAAGATGAAGTTAAGGAGGTGCAAATTAGTATTCATTTGAATGAGAGGCAGAAAAAGGAGATGCTTGAATTCTTGACTGTGTTCCAGGATGTATTTGCATGGTCCTATGATGATATGACTGGTATTTCAACTGATGTGGTAGTGCATAAGTTGCCCACAGACCCTACTTTTCCACCCGTAAAACAAAAATCCCGAAAATTCAAACCAGATATGAGCCTCAAAATAAAAGAGCAAATCGAAAAACAACTCAAAACCAACATTATCATTGTTTCCCATTACCCTATTTGGCTTTCGAATCCAGTCCCTGTTCCAAAAAAGAATGGAGAGGTACGAGTTTGTGTTGATTACAGAGACCTCAATAAGGCCAGTCCTAAAGATGATTTTCCTCTGCCAAATATTCACATTCTCCTGGACAATACCGCTGGGCATGAGATTGAATCTTTTTGTGATTGTTTCGCTGGATACCACCAGATTTTGATGGCAGAAGAGGATAGGGAGAAGACTGCTTTTATCACCCCTTGGGGCACGTTTTGCTACCGAGTGATGCCATTTGGTCTAAAGAATGCCGGAGCTACGTATCAAAGGACCATGACCACCCTGTTTCATGATATGATCCACCGGGAGATGGAGGTCTACGTGGATGACATCATAATCAAGTCTAAAAGAGCAGAGAACCATTTGGTTGATTTGAAGAAGCTGTTCGAAAGGTTGCGAAAGTACAATTTGAAGCTAAATCCTGCGAAATGCGCCTTTGGGGCACCAGCTGGTAAATTGTTGGGCTTCATTATTAGTAAGAGAGGCATAGAGATAGATCCAGCAAAAATTAAGGCAATTCGAGATATGCCAGTGCCGAAAACTCAGAAAGACGTGAAAAGTTTCTTAGGAAAGATCAATTTTATTGGGAGATTCATTGCCCAGTTGACTGCCACATGCGAGCCGTTGTTCAAATTGTTGAGAAAGAATGTGCCTTTGTACTGGAGTGAAGAATGCCAACAAGCTTTTGATAAAATCAAGGACTATTTGTTACATCCGCCAGTCTTGGTGCCACCCAAGCCAGGTCGACCATTAATCATGTACCTATCTGTGCTTGAAGAAGCAGTTGGTTGTGTCCTCGGGCAGCATGATGACTCTGGAAGGAAGGAGCAAGCCATTTACTATCTAAGCAAGAAGTTCACGCAGTATGAGGCTAATTATTCATTCATTGAGAAAAGCTGCTGTACATTGGCCTGGGCTGCTCAAAAGCTGAGACACTACCTGTTGAGCCATACCACTTATCTTATTTCCCGATCTGATCCTTTGAAGTATCTCTTGGAGAAGCCGATGCTAACTGGACGTCTGGCTAAATGGCAGATAATTCTCTCAGAGTTCGATATTGTTTTCACTTCACAGAAGGCCGTCAAGGGGCAAGCTATAGCTGATCATTTGGCAGAAAATCCAAGGGATGATGATTATCAACCACTTCATACTTATTTCCCTGATGAGAAAGTCTTATTTGTAGGCGCCACGGACGATATAAGTGAGCAAAGCCCTGAATGGAGGCTTTTCTTCGATGGAGCTTCGAATTCTCTCGGAGCTGGAATTGGAGCTGTTTTGGTTTCACCCGAAGGGAAGCACTACCCTGCCGCTTCCAAATTGCAATTTGCTTGTACAAACAACATGGCTGAATATGAAGCCTGCATTTTTTGTCTCAAAATTGCTTTAGAAATGGAAATCAAAGAGTTGATAGCTTTCAGTGATTCAGATTTGCTCGTGCACCAAACCTTGAAGCAGTGGATAACCAAGGATTCAAAAATTTTGCCCTACCATAGTAGTTTGCTCACTCTGGCAAAGCAATTTCAAAATTTGGAGTTCAGACATCTCCCGCGAGCCCGAAACGCATTTGCTGATGCTTTGGCCACCTTAGCCTCTATGATCCAGTATCCAGATGAATTGAGGATCGAACCAATTCAGATTCAACTTCAAGACAAGCCTGCCCACTGTTGGGTTGTAGACAAGTCCTCTGACAATATTCCTTGGTATAATGATATTAAGGAGTTTCTCAAAACTGGGTCTTACCCTCTGTATGCTAGTACAAAGGACAAGAGTTTTCTGCGTAGAATGGCTTCAAATTTTTTCTTAAGTGGAGAAGTTTTGTATAAACGAACCTCAGATTTGAACCTGTTAAGGTGCATTGATGAAGACGAAGCTCAATATATGATGAAAGAAGTGCATAGTGGCGTTTGTGGACCTCACATGAATGGCCATTTGCTAGCAAAGAAAATCATGAGAACCGGATACTTCTGGTTTACTATGGAGCGTGACTGTATAGATTTTGTCCGGAGATGTATAAAATGTCAAATGCACGGTGACGTTATACACGCTCCGCCCATTGAATTGCATAGTATATCGCCCCATGGCCCTGTTCAATGTGGGGTATGGACGTGATTGGTACAATTGATCCGCCCGCCTCGAATGGACATCGATTTATATTGGTGGCAATTGAGTACTTTACCAAATGGGTTGAAGCGGAGTCATTCAAACATGTAACGAAGAAGGTAGTTGCCAATTTCTTGAGAGATCACATCATCTGTCGCTTTGGGGTACCCGAAACGCTTATTACAGACAATGCCAAGAATCTGAACAATGACATGGTAGATGGACTATGTGAGCAGTTCAAGATCAAACACCGCAACTCTGCCATTTATAGGCCTCAGATGAATGGAGCTGTAGAAGCCGCAAACAAGAATTTGAAGAAGATTATCCGCAAAATGACTGAAAGGCATCGCGATTGGCATGAAAAGTTGCCTTATGCATTAATGGCGTATCGGACTTCTATCCGGACATCGACTGGGGCAACGCCATATTCACTCATGTATGGAATGGAAGCTGTATTACCAGTCGAAGTTGAAATTCCTTCGCTACGAATCCTCATGGAAGCTAAGTTGGAGGAGGCTAATTGGATAAAGCAGCACTATGAGCAATTGACTTTGATCGATGAAAAGCGGTTCAGTGCTATCTGTCATGGTCAGTGCTACCAGAAACGTGTGGCCTGGGCTTACAACAAAAAAGTCCATCAGCGTGCATTCGAAGAAGGTGACAAAGTACTAAAGCGAATTTTGCCGATGCAAGATAAAGCTAAAGGCAAATTTGCTCCAAATTGGCAAGGGCCGTTCATTGTCCAAAAGGTATTACCTGGCGGAGCGCTTATTTTGGCAGAAATGGATGGACGAGCATTCCCTCAACCCATCAACTCAGACATGTGCAAGAAGTTTTTCATTTGATCATGCAAATTTTCTTTAGAAATTCATACAAATGGCGAAATGCAAGTCAGGCCATCTTCTTTTACACTTAAAACATTTTATCTCTACTTGTCCCCTTTGAGCCATCAGAATTGACAAATTTTCGTTTGATAACCCCTGAGAATTGCAAACCTCACACTGGGGCAAATTTATTTTGAAAGAGAGATGATCAAAAAGAAAAGAGAACCCCACACTGGGGCAAATTTAGTTTTTAAAGAAAAATGCAAAAGTGAGGAAAATGCAATGAAGAAAATGCAAAGAGAGAAAATCCGATCAAACTGGGGCAAATTTTCCTCGGTTTTGTCAAAATCGGAAACGATTTCAAAATAGTGCAATCTCAAGTTATTTCATACCTCGCATCAAATTTGCTTTCAATCCTCAACTTTTCTCGAAAAACACCCCACCTGACCTCATTACAAAGCCCAAAGTCCCGGCTTTCGTCACTTGTTGCATTTCTATTAGGAAATTTGTTAATCAACTGGCAAGTGATGTCTGTAATGCCTTCGCCTAATCTTACAAGGGAAATGCATTTTACTGATGCCCGAAATCTTTAACTCATATTTCTGAGTCGATCATGGTCGAGGTATTTCATTGTTCTTTAGGTGAAAACCCGAAAGGGCGCCTCGAAAAAAAAAAGAAAAAGAAAAAGAAGTAGAAGAAGAAAAAAAAAGCACAAAACAAAAACAAAAAGGGTGGGGGCAACCTTGGTGAAAACCCGAAAGGGCGCCAAGACAGGTTTTCTCAACAAGACGAGCACGAGAAGGAACAGCTGGTGACCTGGTTCATTTGGATTTTCCCTCATGACTGTGATACTTTTGCTAGTATCGAATTCCGAAACAAATATATCCAAAGTCTTGAATATGATATTCGTTGGCCAAATTTGCATTTTTCTTTACGAATATTCTTTTGCAAAATGTATCTTTATAAATCTCTGGGTTTCTCTCGATTATTTGCGTTCGACTGCTTGTGGTTGTCTGCATTCTTTTGCATGCTCATCTTTGCCTGACATAGGAAATCATCTTGCATATATCATTGATTTTTATGTGACAAATTTTTCATGCATCATTCTTTCACCATTGGATTCGAATGGATGATAAACCCTAAGGTTTGTGCAAGAATAGGGGAATTCAATCATCTATTAAAGGAAGTAAGATGCAACAAAGCTGCTACATGGATTTGGTGATGTGGTAAATACGTATTCTATCAGTCTCAGAAATTGAAAGGTTTCAAAATTACAAGTTCAACTAAGCCAGATGCCACAGAACAGAAGCAAAAGCATCACAAGACTCATGTTTACACGATTCTCAAGGCAAACGGGATCAAATGATAGTGGCAAGTCCATTATTTCTTCTTTTCTTGCAGGAACGTTGCGTTCACAAACGAAAGCAACCACTCTCCTTTTCGCACCTAAATTGATGTCAGAAAAAGCTCCCCAGTAAGCAAAGACGAATTGATAATGTTATTGGCAAAGCTTGATCATAAGAAACAACATCAGCTATCGCTTCAGCCACAGAGGTCAAATCCCCCTCTTGGTACGAAAGTTGAGAATGCACTCCCAGGTAAAGGCCAATTCATTGTTTAAACCTTCCCCAGATGAAATCCCGTATATAATTCCCGTTTTCGGAGTCATTCCCGTTTAAAATTTCCTGCTCGGTCAAGTCCCGATTTTAGAAATTTCTCGGTCGGGGTCATACCAGTTTGAATTTCTATGTGCGTGTCAATCCGTTTTTAATTTCCTGTTCGGGTCAATTTCCGTCTTGAAATTTTCCAAATGTGCCGGGTCAATCCCGTTTTTTTAAAATTTTTCTCGTTCGAGTAATCCCGTTTTAAAATACTTCTTGGTTCGGCGTCACTCCCTTTTTAAATCCTGCTCGGGTTAGTCCCGTTTTAAATTTCTCGTTCGGGTCAATCCCGTTTTAAATTTCTTGTTCGGGTCAATCCCGTTTTAAATTCCTGCTCGGGTCAGTCCCGTTTTAAATTTCTCGTTCGGGTCAATCCCGTTTTAAATTCCTGCTTGGGTCAGTCCCGTTTTAAAATTCCCGTTCGGGTCAATCCCGTTTTAAAATTCCTGTTCGGGTCATTCCCGTTTTAAATTCCTGTCCGTCGGAACCATTTTGTGGTCAAATAACACAGGTAGGTATTTGGTGTCTACTTCTTTGTCTCAAGTTTTTCCAAAACTCAGACAAAGAGGGGCAAACTGTAGACACCAAAATTTCAATGAAATTTTATTTACTATTTATTTTTTTAGTTTTTATTTGTCGTGCTAGGTTTATTCACTTTTTTAGTTTTTAGTGTTTTATTTTATTATTTCATTTTTAAGTTTTAGCATAGAATTTCTCGGAAAAACGAAAAGCATTCAAAAATTATGCTTTAGTTGTTTTGATTTAAATTCAATGTTTTTTGGGAAAAATATGAAAAATGAAAAAAAGGAAAAAAAAAGGGGAAAAAATGAAAAAGAAAATCATTAATCAAACATAATTTGTTGTTAGACATTTTATTTTCTATCTTTTATTCCGAGTTTTCTTCTTATTATCTGATTTTTATTTAAAATATTATTTTTGTATTATTTATTTCTTTTAAAAATGGGGAAACCCGATTGCGGGTTTTGGGCTATTTAAAAAAAAAAAGGGAAAAAAGAAGGGAAAAGAAAGAAAAATTAGCATTTCATTTTTATCTTTTTATGCCTAGTTCCGTTCATTTTATTCAATCTTTCTTCATTAATTATTTTTCTTAATTAGTTATTTATATTTTGTTAAATTATTACTAAAAAAAAAATAAAAAAAAGAGACATTTTGTTCCAGCCGCAGCAGAAGAAAAGTGCAGCTGCGTTTTTCAGCTATTTTCTTGGCTTTCTTTAGCTCCCTTCGATCAATGCTAGTACTGTTACACCTGGCTTTCATCCACAAGCCAAAGGAAAATTTAGAAGTGAAGGCCAATCCGATGGCTGAGAGAGGGACGGTGATCTGAAACTGGTTATGAGCCATCGAGATGAGGTTTTCTAGGGTGAGAGTCTGATATAAAAGAGGGAGCTAAGGGTTTAGAAAAGGAGGCTAGAAAGGGAGGCGGCGGAAAGAACCAGAAAAACCAGAGAGGAAAAAATGACGGCTGGTTGAGCGAGAGCTAGGGGCAACGGGCTGGGGTTGTTCACGACTGAAAAAGAAAAGGGGCAGCGCTGGGTAAGAGAGAGCGAGACAACGGCTAAGGGAAAGTTTGATAAAAACCAAGAGGGGGTGACGACTGAGAGTGGGGACGAGTGAAAGCAGCAGAAAGGAGAAAACTTTGCAGTTCTTCACCGGTGGCTTGAATCTGTTCATCTTACCAGAGGTAATCCCTGTTTCCCTCTTGCTATATAAGCTCGGGTTCTAGGACAGATATTTTTCCTTTTCCTTTTTGCTCTCGGCATTTCGTTGTTCGTTTCTTTGCTGTCTTGTCTCCATTTCGTTATTATCTTGCATTAGAGTGTAGCGCTTGATCTGTTTGACATTGGGGGTTGAATGAGGGTTTGTTTGGATTAGAAAGATCGCTGTTTTGGTGGATTTTGTTAGTCTCATCTGCCCGGAATGCCATGTTTGTGAAGTTGCAGAAATTTTTCCAGATTTTCGTACACTCTTTCTCTCTAATTTTTTTTTTCTTTCCTTTTTTTTTGTGTTTGAAATGGAGACTTTGTGGTTGGAAACGTGAAACGATTGCGGGATGATCCAAGTTTATTGGTTTTGCCATTAGTTATATTTGGATGGCATTCAAGAACCCACCAGAAATTTTGAACCCAACATTCAAAGAAGTAGCTAAAGATGCTTTTTTTTTCCTGTCTATGTGAATCTGTTGGGAAGGAGGGACTCTGAATCTATGATCTTGTACTCTTGCATGATTTTTATTGGGTTGAGTTTTCATGGGGTTGACGGATGGATTCGCGAGTTCCACTGAAGTTTATTGCTGTTGTCTGCGAGGAATGAATTGCTGAAGTTGTAGAATGTGGTTGATTCTTTGAGTTGTATAGTCTAAGCTTGTTTGCTTGCAGTAGCGTCGACCAACTCTTTCCCTTCCCCCTGTATGCTTGTATGTTATCCGAATGATAAGTTTTTGGCTGGATTCTTGTTCGAAATGATCTTTAAAACTGGCCGCATGGTGTTGCCGAAGTTTCAAAGCATGAAAGTCGCAGAACATTGTCCAGAATTTGGCATGCTCTTTATATCTGTTTTTGTGTTGAAACATGAGAGTTGGGTAGTTAAAAAAAAAATTGGAAAGAATAGGTGGTTACATTGCCACTTTGATCCACGGTTGGGTTGGTCTGATTTCCCACGTGAATGATAATCATCCTTTATTGCACATTCTGCTATTTTCGCTGGCTATGCTCAGGTCCTTTTGGTAGTTTTGCTGTATTTTTCATGGTTAAGTTGCATTTGGCATTCATTTTCTGGTTTGGGTCTGTTATCTTGAAAGGCTAGAGTTTAGGATTTCACAAGTATCCAGGGAATTTGGATTATGTTGCCTTGCTGCATTTTAAGTGTCTGAACCAAGAAGCTTATAAGAGCTGCGTCTCTTGCCGTTTCTTTTGCTATTAAGCAACTCAGACTCCCAGCTCTGATTATGCAGCAAACAAAAATGTAATGCTCGGTTGAATGGATGATTAGGACTTGCTGTGTTTGCTTGTTTTACTTTAAAAAATCTAGATATTCATCAAATTTCACTTCCATAATGAAATAGAAGAAAGCTGCGGCTGGAGTAGTTTTTCTTTGCAGAAATAAGAGCCAAGTTTTTTTTCTACGTAGTTGCATGCATGTTGAAAAGAAAATTGTATTCTAACCCCTTGTTTCTTATTTAATGCTTCTATGGCCCATAAGATTGAAAAGATTAATCAATTGGATCCCTTTATATGATGGTTTGCCTTGATATGTTTCCATGTGAATCGTGGACAGACTTCAATGATTTTTTTAGGATGATGTAATGAAAGTTTAATAATTTGGAAGAATTTATAGTCTTGGTTTCCCTTTGATCTATTTTTGTCGTTTAATCCTAATAAATAATCTCCCTTTCCTCTTTTTTTGTGATTTTGGCATTTGATTGTGATGGGTTCCACCTTAAACCATTAAATTTAGTGTTCCACTTTAGACTCTTGAGTTCTTTTTTTATTTGGGATCGTATTTGCTTACACTTGGGTGGTTTATTCCGTGTTTAATTTTCATGTTGTGTTTAATGTGCACTTTTGTGTTTCATTTTTGTTTCATGTAATTCATTGTCAATTAAAGTGGTACCTTGACCCTTTTATTGTTTTGAAGCCATTTTTCCTTCATTTGCTTACCATTACGAGGGAGGTATAACTTCTTTTATTTTTTTGTCTCCCCTATGTGATCCAACGTGCTAAATGAGAATTGCATGTCTACTTTGCTTTCCTTGCCTTTTCTTAATTCCTTTCATTTATTTCATTTACTTTTGCTTTTATTAAGTTATTCTTTTATGGGGTATGTGTACACCTCTTGACTTGTAATAGATAGGGCTTGGAGAGCGTTTTTTGTCTATTTTCCCTTTACCCTTTTGTTTTAGTTAGCAAAATGCAATAGGTTCATTAGATTGATTGCTTGCTTTTGTTGTTACGTGTTAATTTGCTTTATTAGGCTCTTGCATTTAGTCGAGCATGCTAAGTGTTATGTGCTACGTGTTTATAGGTGATTGGCATGTCTACTTGCTTTCTATAGTCATAGATGAATGTAATGGATGAATGCACGTCACCACACTAGTCCAACGCTAGTAGGAATTCATAGATATGGGCTAGTCCAACGCTGGACCCTTAGGGATTTCCCTCGCTAGTTCATACTTGCATGTTTCACTACATTTCATGCCTTTTTCTTAGTTTTCTAGCATTTGGCATGCTTCTCCAATCCTTCCCCTTCATTTTAGGTTTTTGCATCCTCATGCTAGTTATAGGGTACATTTGCTTGAGAGTCCCCTTTCGATAAGGGAAACGAGCGAGTGTGGCTACAAAATAGCCTTAGCACGCTAGTTTTTCCTTCTAATCAAAGGGAAAATTAAAGTCGTGAAATTAGGAGTCATTCCCGTACCCGACTTGATGCATTCCTCTAGGTTCATGCATTCTCATTCTTATCATATCACTTCCTCACTCTTTCATCCACATTTTCTCACTACTTATATTTTTCTCAATCCACATGCCATGTTTGCACATTTTTCTTCTTTTATCATTTATTTTCTACCTCACAAATTACACCCAATTGCACTTATATGTATCTACTATTATATTTTCATCCACTAGCACACAAACACCTTTATCTTTTTCAATTGGCACACATGCACCTTTCTTACATTTGCACACTTGCACTTTTTACATTTGCACACTTACACTCATACTTGAGTCATCATTTGCATTGTCCGTGACCTCTATGAGGACTTTCCTTATTGGCCACCACAACTCATGTGGTTGGGACCAAAAAGCCTCGTAAGAGACATTTTAGATTTAGGATTACATTTCTTTTTCATATCCATTAGTCATATCCAACATGCAACGCATATTTTGGGTAGAAGAATTAGGAAACGTGGGGCTAAATCGCGCAACTAGCTTTGGCTAGGGTAAGGGAGTGCCTTAGGCTTTGCCTTTGCCTTCTCCCTTATCCCTTTCTTTGGTTACGTAGACCTAAAAGTTCTAAAAAAGGGGTTTGTTTACTTTGCTTTTCAAAAAATTCATTTTTGGGTGACTTGGTACACCCTAACTCTATACCAAGTGGCGACTCCATTTTCCAAGTAAAAAACCCTTTTTGAACTCTGTTTGGCCAAATCGTCGCATTTTCAAGTCCCACGGCCTTTTATTTTCATTTTCACACACATTCACATACATATTCCACACACTACTTTCACACCACATCAAAAAGTGGGGCGCGACACCGAGCTTCTTGAGCAACAAAAGAAAGAAAGCTCTTCAAGATTTTAGCTTCAATCTTGCTTCAATCATTAAAACCAACCATCCAACCTTGATTTTCCTCCATAAAACACCTTCAAGTAGTGTTTGTGAGTTGTTGTGTGAAGTTATTTGGAAAGTTAAGGTGACCAATAGCTCTCTCTCTCTTGTGTTAAAGGTAAGTTGTGAAGAACCACCCTCCTCCCTTAATTGATGCTTAAATCATGCTTAGTGGTTGTATGAGATGCAAATTTATGGGTTATTTCTTGATTTGTGATTGAAATGATGAAGTTTTATTATTTTTGGGGATTTTTCTGTTTTAATATAAGCATGATTGTGTGGCTATCTATGATGATTAGAAATGGTATATAAGGCATCTAGAAGGTGGAAAAAGTGGAAGATTGCAAGTAATTTCTGTTTTGGAAGAAAATTGAAAAAACCTAGGGTTCATGAAGCTACATTCTGTCCGAATTTTTAGGTCCTATATATAGGCCGAATTGGCCTTGGCTTAAAACATAAAGTTGTAGGGAATGACATTTTAGAGGTATCTACAAAATTTCAGGTCAATCGGAGTAGTGTAGAATGAGATAAGTCGAAATTACTATTGCTGTTCTGGTTTTACCCGAAATTGAGAAGTGCGTCTGTAATGGGTTGTTTTGGCTGGAATTACTTCCGAATTGGTTGTTGAGGCCTTCTGATGAAATTTAGCCCTGTTTCTTAGCTTTCATATGGTTTTGGAATTTCTGGATTTGGACTTGGAGAGCCTGAGTTATGATGTTTCCGCTAGAATGCGTTTTGGTGAATCTGTTTTACGTTTTTGATGTAGTATCTTGCATTTTTGACCTGTTTGCACTCAAAACTGGGTTGAGTGACCTTCTGTGATGTTGTAACCCTGTCTTTTAGCTTCGAAATGGTGGGTCTTGCACCCTCATCCGATAATCGTAGTGAAATTGGTGCCATTACCGGAAAATGAGGACAAAAACTGTTTTTTTTTTCAGGGCCAAAGCTAATTGCATTTCCGAATTTTCTGGTTTCCTCTATTGTTTGTGTATGCTTAGGGAACCCTATTTTGGTAGTATGTAGAATTGGTTTATGACTTATAATCGAGTCTTATTGTATTTATTTGAATAGTTTAGGGCTTGACTTTCATATCCGGTCATTTCCTAGCTAAATTTTGTACTTGAATGCCATTAAGCCTAGTGCACGGCTTTTGGGAATGAGATTATTTTTGTACGAGATGTTGGGACTGATTTGAGGAAATAATGAAGCCATGATGGCTGGAAAATAGGTAAAAACAAGGGATATGCTGCCGAAATTTTTCTTGAAGGCTAGTTGGATTTACTTGTGATTTGAACGAAGGGCTTTTGGGTTGTTTGAGCCTAGGTCTTCATGTTACCTTTTCGTTACCAAAAATCATGTTTTGCACCCTTGCTTTAGTAATTATTTGGCAAGGCATACGACTGGTAGTCGTGTGAGAACCCGAACTTTTCCCATTTTCTAGGGTTTTATTTATTTAATGGCTTGTTTTCTGCGTTTTCTTTAGTAGGGAAATTTTCTAGATATTTTTAATGAGCAGATATAGTTTTTGGATGTTTTTTCTAGTATCAAATAGGTTTTGAGAAATTAAGAGTGTATACCGGATGTGGGACCCACTAGGGCGAAAAGTTCGGAAAAATTCGGCCAATAAGGTTAAGTTCCGGATACTGAGTGAAATTTATCGGGTGTTAAGAGATAAGTAGAGGAGGTGAAGTGATTGATGTGAGAGGGAAAAAGAAGGATTGAAATGCTTTAAATGTAGTGACAAGTGTCACTTGGTGAATGGTGGCACTTGTAGGACAACTATTCATTTTCTTGACTTTTTGACCAATTGCTTAAATATCTCAAAAATCACACAAAATTCATTCTTGTCTTCAACTTCTTGGCCGGCTCTCTCTTTAGGAAAAGAAAGAAAACTTCTCCAATTTTCAAGCTTCCAACTAGCTCAAATCATCCAAACCAAGTGCTTAAATTTGTTTCTACTCCATAAAACCTCTCCATTAGGTGCTAGTAAGTGATTTGTGGAAGTGTCCAAGGAAGCTAAGGTGTCCTACAACTCTCCCTCTCTTGTGTTCTAGGTAAGTGGTGATTGAACTTCCTCCTACACCTAATGAAGCTTAAGTTGTGCTTAGTGGTAGCTAAAGTGCTGAAATTTGTGGTTTATTTCTTGGTTTGAGATGAATTGGTGAAGTTTTCAATTTATTGATGAATTTTCTGGTTTCATATGAATGTGATGTTGTGGCTATCCTTGATGATGGGAATTGATGTTTAATGACTCTAGTAGGTGTATATGATAGATAATTGTAACCAATTTTGGATTTGGAAGGAATTTGAGAAAGTTAGGGTTTTATATCCCCAATTCTGTCCGGTTTTGTATCTCATGGTTAGGGACCGAATTGGCCTTGGCTTAAAACATCAAAGTTGTAGGTATTGATGTATTTGAGGTGCCTGTAAAATTTCAGGTCAATTGGAGTAGTGTAGAATGAGATAAGCCGAAATTACTATTGCTGTTCTGGGTTCATCAGGATGTTAGAACTGCGTCTGAAATGGGTTGTTTTGACTGGAATTGTTTTGGATTTGGGTGTTTAGGTCTTCTGATGAAATGTAGTTTGATGTCCTAGCTACTATATACCTTTGGAATTTCTGCATTTGGACCTGTTTAGACTGAGTTGTACTGATTACAGCATAGTGTAATTTGTAAACCTGCAATTACGGTTCTGGTTTGTTATTTGGCATATTTGACTTAGTTGTGCTGGGATTTGGACTGAGTGACCTTCTACATTGTTGTAGCCCTGGTTCTTAGCTTCGAAATGGTGGGTCTTACACCCTAATCCGATAATCGTAGTGCAATTTGTGCAATTACCGCAAAATGAGGACAAAACTGTTTTTTTTGTTAGGGCCACATTAGTTGCATTTCCGCAATTTCTGGCTGCCTATGATGCTTATACATGCTTATGAAACCCTATTGGGGTTGTGATTGGCATTGCTTTATGACTCGTTATCGAGTCTCATTGTATTTGTTTACGTGTTTTAGGACGTGACGAGGGTTCACGACGATCTTTTAACGACGGTGTATGAAACATCACTTACTTGAGTGGTGAGTGTACTACTCACTTGAATGTTAGAATGTGGCTTTGCTATATGTGATTTTGATGCCTTGAAGGCTTATTTGGCTATTGGAATTGATTGAGGTGAGGGTGTACTTGACCGCCCTCACCCCTTGTGATACCGTTAATGACTGTTTACCGCTTCACTGATATACTGCACTTGCTATATGAGATATTGAATTCACTTCATGAAAAACTGATTTGGTGTCGTTTGGACGAGTATCCAACGGCCTTACTGTACTACTGAGCTCAACCCCGTTGGTAGTCAATTGAATCGAGCCGGCAAGGGCTTGGTCGTGAAAATTGATATGCCACGGGGACTGTACTGGGGAATCTTGTAGTAATGAGACTCTTGATTCCGGTAAACTCGAGTATTACCAAAAGCTACTGATTGGAGTACGGGCCCGGTTGGGGTATGTTTGGTGGAAGGGATGGGAGTGAAGTGGGTTCTACGGTTGTTACTCATAAACGTTGACGGAGAGTCAATGAGATTGGATCAAGAATGTACGCGTGGAAATGGGCTCTTGAGAGCCGTCCGTATCCTTTTACCGACTTGTTTTACTCTTTCATTGTGTACTTGAAATGAAAGGTTATGCTATATGCTCTTTGTTGCTTATGTGGTAATAACTCACTGGACTTAAGCTCATTCCGTTCTATTTGTTTTCCTTACAGGAAATGACCACTTTTGGAAAAGGTTGTGTTAGTTGGTTGTCAAGTTGAGCTCATGTAAATGTCTTTTGAATAGCTCTTTGAATGAAACCCTAATGTGTATTGGGTTCAATTTCTTTTGATTGGCAAACCGAACATGTATATCCATGATGAATCGTTTTGATATGCCGCTTTGGCTTTTGGCTTGTAAATGTTACATTTCAATGTTTGGTTGACATTTGGTTGGATTTCGGATTAACTCGTATTTCAAACGGCAAAAGAAAAATTTGGCTACTCTCGGCCTAGTATCCGGATTCTGACGTGGACGGTACTGTTCATCATCGGCTTCGATTTTCATTTTTTTTATTTTGTGATTTTGACTTGTTTTATTAGATCGACGTGAACTGATCCGTAGTCCTGGCGAGAGCTGGGCAGGCAGCCCACTAACCCCTTTGGTTCGCCCTAGGGGAAAGTGGGGCTGTTACAAGTGGTATCAGAGCCACTTCGCGTGGTCTCTGCGCGGAGTGAGCTTGGGGCCAAGTGATGTCATGGTCCTGCTTTTGGTGATGGTGAAAGTGTTTAAAGGTATAAGTGCTCTTTTGAGCGTAAGCTATGAACTGTGCATGTCATAAATGTAAGGATCATTCACATGGGACATGAGGAAGTTAAGTATGTATGTCGGGTAGGAATCTTTAATGAGGATGATTTACGCTTGGGACAGGCCGGCTCGAGTTGTGAATTATCTTGGATGGGATTCTTGGGTCCGGATACGAACGAAATAAGAGCGCCTAGGTTAGAGGACTTGGGCAATTGTGGGACATACGTGATAGGCCTTAGGAATACATTATTCTCTTTAAGATGAAGGATATATTTTAAGTTGAAATGTCAGTTAACTAACGAATTAATGTTTGTAGGTATGGATCCGGGCAGTTCTAGCGGCATGGGACCGGGACCGAGACCTCCGAGTGCGAGGGGCCAAGAGGACCGGGTGCTGCGTAAGCGGGCGATCCGATATCGGAGGAGGCTTGGGGAGCCTTATAGTTTGTATTCCCCTTTTGGACAGGTGTCGCGCCGACCCTGTGAGTGCTGGTATACCTATGGTTATCCTGACGAGGTTGTTTTAGCGATGGATGACGAGCGTTATCACCTAGGCAGGACAGTTGAGACTTTGAGGGCGCAGCTGGAGGAGGCTAGAGAGTTTAGCCGTTGGCAGGCGTTGCGCGTTAGGGACCTGGAGCGGGATCTTCGACACACACACCAGCACCTCTTCGCTATGAGGATGCAGCTTAGGGAGAGTGTAACAGCCCCACTTTCCCCTAAGGCGAACCAAAGGGGTTAGCGGACTGCCTGCCCAGCTCTCGCCAGGACTACGGATCAGTTCACGTCGATCTAATACGTTCCGTAACATACCCACGCGCGTAAACAAGTCAAAATCACAAAATAACAAAAACGAAAAAAAAAATCGAAGCCGATGGTAAAGAAAGGTCAAAAAGGTGAATAGTTGTCTTAGGCTTCAACCGATGGAAGTGTGACACTTGTCACTCCATTAAATGCATTTCTATCCTTTTGTTTCCTCTCACATCAATCACATCTCATCCTCTACTTATCTCTTAACACCCGATAAATTTCACCCAGTATCCGAAACTTAACCTTATTGGCCGAATTTTCCCGAACTTTTCGCACTAGTGGGTCCCACGTCCGTTATATATCCTTAATTTTTCAAAAACTATCCAATACTAGAAAAATCATCTAAAAACTATAATTACTCATAAAATCCACCAAGAAAATTTTCCTAAGCCAGAAAATGCAGAAAACATGCAATTAAAGGGGGAAAACCCTAGGAAAATTATTAGGGAAAATACGGGTTCTCACACTCTCTCCCCCTTAAAAGAATTTCGTCCTCGAAATTCCTTATCATTGGCTACTCCGGGATACAAAAATTTTCATACTTCCTTCTCCTGATTAGCTAACAGATCTGTACCCCTTCACTGGCCAGGTTCATTAAATTCTTACCTTCCACGTCCTCTAATGGGTCAAAGACTTGATGTTGGTCTAAGGAGTACACCCGAGAGGACACTTTCGATCCATCCTTGTCCCCCTTCGACTGGTCAGGGTGAGTCGTGGTTGGTGGCAGAGTCCCTTTCCGCTCAAGCAAGCGAGCTGGACAGTTCGCAATCTGATGTTCGGCACTTCCACATCGCAAGCATTTTCCTCCTTTCTTCCAACAATTGTCCTCCGAGTGGTTTAATTTTCCGCAATACCCGCAGGGTCCGCGTGCTGCAGAAGCCGAGCCTCCTCTTGACGAGCTCTCTTGTGACACTCCCGGCATCCTTACTCCTCCCGTTCCCCGCCCAAACTTGGGAGGGGTACTTTCATCCCCCTGCCCCGAACTACTTCCAGGAAATCCCCTCTTTTTCGCCTGGAAGTTTTTCACCTGGAGCCTAGCATTCTCTACTCGTTGTGCCTTCTCCACTGCTTCGCTGAAGGCATTAATTTGGGCTGCCGCGAGGTCCTTCTGGATTTCTACGTTCAAGCCCTGGACAAATCGCCGTATTCTTCGTTGCTCGGTCATGATGAGTTCGGGCGCAAATTTGGATAGGCGGGTGAATTGGCTCTCATATTCCGCCACAGTTTGAGCTCCTTGGCGGAGTCGAATGAACTCGTCTTCCTTCCTCTCCTGAACTAGAGGAGGGAAAAACTTCGCATTGAACTCTCTGATGAAGTTCACCCAAGTCCTAGGTGTCTGTTCTCGTTCCCACTTCTGCCGAATTACGTTCCACCAGGAACGGGCTGCCTCCTCAAGCTGGAACACGGCAAAAGTCACTTGCCGTTCGTCAGGGTAGTGTAAGGCTGCAAATATATCCACCATCTTTTCAAGCCATCTTTCGACAACGTCTGGGTCGGGTCCCCCAACAAACTTTGGCGGAGCGAACTTTTGGAATCGTTCGAGAGCTCTGTCTTCGCTCTCGATATGGTTACCAGGGTTTCCAGGGTTAGGGTTTGGGTTCTGGCCTTGTTGTTGCACTACTTGTGCTAGTAAGTCTGTCATTTGCTGCATAGCAGCAGCTATTTGCACATTAGGGTTTACGTGCGGTTCCAGATTGGGTCCAGTAGAGGTTTCCCCCGTACCCCTAACCGGTGTGGGTTGTCTAGTTCTGCGCCCACGTCCCCGACCACTCCGTGTACCTTCCATAAGTTTTACTTGGTCTAGGCAAGAGTACTAAACCAAAGTAGTAACAAGGCATGTAAGTAACACTCCAAACTTTCGCATTAACACATATTTATACATTGCAAACATGATCACAAACATATATATACAAGCCAAGCAAGATCAAGCCACACACATATATACAATCAGTCGAGTCAAGCACAGGCAAGTCAGAAACAAACATAGACGATTCCCCGAGGAATGGCCTTACTAGTTCACCAAATCCTTTCTAACCTAGGCCCTCATATCTTTCGTATCCGGGCGCAAGAATCCCATCTAAGATAATTCACAACTCGAGCCGGCCGGTCCCAAGAGTAAACCATCCTTATTAAAGATTCCTACCCGACATACATACCTAGCTTCCTCGAGTCCCATGCTAACGATTCGTACACTTATCACATGCCCGGTTCATAACTTATGCTCAAACGAGCACTTAGACATATTCATGAAATTAGGACCACAACACCACTTGGCCCAGTCTCACTCCGCGCAGAGACCACGCGAAGTGGCTCTGATACCACTTGTAACAGTTCTCAGGGTCACATTACAGGGTACCTATCAGCTTGCCACCCGCACGCGGGCATCCCCTACGGAGAGTTTCGCTTCGTGACTCTTCACGAACGAGAGGCTCGGGGCTTTTCCAGACGAAGGACTTAAAGTCCCAACTGTCGGCATATGGCTCTGATACCACTTGTAACAGCCCCACTTTCCCCTAAGGCGAACCAAAGGGGTTAGCGGACTGCCTGCCCAGCTCTCGCCAGGACTACGGATCAGTTCACGTCGATCTAATACGTTCCGGAACATACCCACGCGCGTAAACAAGTCAAAATCACAAAATAACAAAAACGAAAAAAAAAATCGAAGCCGATGATGAACAGTACCGGCCATGTCCGAATCCGGATACTAGGCCGAGAGTAGCCAAATTTTTCTTTTGCCGTTTGAAATACGAGTTAATCTGAAATCCAACCAAATGTCAACCAAACATATATACATTGAAATGTAACATTACAAGCCAAAAGCCAAAGCGGCATATCAAAACGATTCATCATGGATATACATGTTCGGTTTGTCAATCAAAAGAAATTGAACCCAATACACACTAGGGTTTCATTCAAAGAGCTATTCAAAAGACATTTACAGGAGCTCAACTTGACAACCAACTAACACAACCTTTTCCAAAAGGGGTCATTTCCTGTAAGGAAAACAAATGGAACGGAATGAGCTTAAGCCCAGTGAGTTACTACCACATAAGCAACAAAGAGCATATAGCACAACCTTTCATTTCAAGTACACAATTAAAGAATAAAACCAGTCGGCAAAAGGATACGGACGGCTCTCAAGAGCCCATTTCCACGCTTACATTCTTGATCCAATCTCATTGACTCTCCGTCAACGTTTATGAGTACCAACCGTAGAACCCACTTCACTCCCATCCCTTCCACCAAACATACCCCAACCGGGCCCGCACTCCAATCAGTAGCTTTTGGTAATACTCGAGTTTACCGGAATCAAGAGTCTCATTACTACAAGATTCCCCAGTACAGTCCCCGTGGCATGTCAATTTTCACGACCAAGCCCTCGCCGGCTCGATTCAATTGACTACCAACGGGGTTGAGCTCAGTAGTACAGTAAGGCCGTTGGATACTCGTCCAAACGACACCAAATCAGTTTCTCATGTAGTGAATTCAATATCTCATATAGCAAGTGCAGTATATCAGTGAAGCGGTAAACAGTCATTAACGGTATCACAAGGGGTGAGGGCGGTCAAGTACACCCTTACCTCAATCAATTCCAATATCCAAATAAGCCTTCAAGGCATCAAAATCACATATAGCAAAGCCACATTGTAACATTCAAGTGAGTAGTATACTCACCACTCAAGTAAGTGTTGTTTCATGCACCGTCGTTAAAAGGACGTCGTGAACCCCCGTCACGTCCTAAAACATATAAACAAATACAATGAGACTCGATAACGAGTCATAAAGCCATGCCAATCACAACCCCAATAAGGTTTCATATGCATATATAAGCATTATAGCAAACCAGAAAATCAGGAAATGTAACTCATTTGGCCCTAACAACAAAAACAGTTTTGGCCTCATTATGCGGTAATGGCACAAAATGCGCTACGCTTATCAGATGAGGGTGCAAGACCCACCATCTCGAAACTAAAAGACAGGGCTACAACAATGTAGAAGGCCACTCAGTCCAAATCCTAGCACAACTAGGTCAAATATGCAGAATACCAAACCAGAACCGTAATTGCAGGTTTACAAATCACACTATGCTGTAATCAGTACAACTCAGTCTATACAGGTCCAAATGCTGAAATTCCAAAGGCATATGGTAGCTAGGACATCAAGCTACATTTCATCAGAAGACCTCAACAATCAAATCCAAAGAAATTCCAGTCAAAACAGCCAATTACAAGCGCAGTTCGGCCATCCTGATGAACCCAGAACAGCAACAGTAAAACGACATTTCTCACTCTACACTACTCCAAATGACCTGAAATTTTACAGGCACCTCAAACACATCAATACCTACAACTTTCATGTTTTAAGTAAAGGCCAATTCGGCCTCTAACCATATGATACAAAACCGGACAGAAAGGGGGTTATGAAACCCTAACTTTTCACATTTCCTTCCAAATCCAAAATTGGTTGCAATTACCAATCATTTACACCTACTAGAGTCATTACCCTTCATTACCAACCATCCTAGATAGCCACAACATCATGATCACATTAAACCAGAAAATTCATCAATAAATTGAAAACTTCACCAATTCATCTCAAACCAAGAAATAAACCACAAATTTCAGCACTTTAGCTACCACTAAGCACAACTTAAGCTTCATTAAGTGTAGGAGGAAGTTCAATCACCACTTACCTAGTAAACAAGAGAGAAGGAGTTGTAGGACACCTTAGCTTCCTTGAACACTTCCACAAAATCACTTACTAGCACCAAATGGAGGGATTTTATGGAGTAGAAACAAATTTCAACAATTGGTTTGGATGATTTGCACTAGATGGTAGCTAAAAGTTTGAAGAGTTTTCTTCCCTCTTAAGCTCAAGATGGCCGGCCAACATGAAGAAAGAAAGAGTGAATTTTTGGTCATTTTGAGATATTTATTCAAATGGTAAAGAAAGGTCAAAAAGGTGAATAGTTGTCTTAGGCTTCAACCGATGGAAGTGTGACACTTGTCACTCCATTAAATGCATTTCTATCCTTTTGTTTCCTCTCACATCAATCACATCTCATCCTCTACTTATCTCTTAACACCCGATAAATTTCACCCAGTATCCGAAACTTAACCTTATTGGCCGAATTTTCCCGAACTTTTCGCACTAGTGGGTCCCACGTCCGTTATATATCCTTAATTTTTCAAAAACTATCCAATACTAGAAAAATCATCTAAAAACTATAATTACTCATAAAATCCACCAAGAAAATTTTCCTAAGCCAGAAAATGCAGAAAACATGCAATTAAAGGGGGAAAACCCTAGGAAAATTATTAGGGAAAATACGGGTTCTCACAGAGAGGGCCCGGAGTATTACGTTTGACTGTGGAGTTTTACTAGACATGGCCGCGGAGGCACCACCACGAGCTACTGGTCCAGAGCAGATAGGCGAGATAGATACTTTAGGTTCCGTTGGGAACCGGGGCCCTAGGGGAGGTGATTAGGGTCGCTTTTGTATTATGAGTAGCTGGTAGATTACTTTTGTACCGACTGGAGGTCGGGTACTTTTTATATCTGTTGGTGTGGTTTTGTAAATAAATGTATATATTCGAGTATTATCTTTTGATACCTACGCTTTTGCGTGCTTTTCATGTATTTGTTTTGTGTTTTTATTTTATTTCTAGTTGGAGTATTACGCACACGATAGGTGTGGATCTATAGACTTTTGCACCTAAATGGCCCCGGTACTCGAGGTAAAGGTAGAGGGCGAGGACTAATTCCGAATCGGCCAAGGTGGAAGGGACCAAACCTAGAGTAGCGGCTCGAGTGTATTCACTGGAGCCACAACAGGTCCCCGATTTTTCTGAACCAGAGAAAGGTACGATCCGTTGGGTACCTTAGATCATGATAGATTCCGTAAGAAAATTTCGAGGGCGAAATTTCTTTAAGGGGGAGAGAGTGTGAGAACCCGTACTTTTCCCATTTTCTAGGGTTTTATTTATTTAATGGCTTGTTTTCTGCGTTTTCTTTAGTAGGGAAATTTTCTAGATATTTTTAATGAGCAGATATAGTTTTTGGATGTTTTTTCTAGTATCAAATAGGTTTTGAGAAATTAAGAGTGTATACCGGATGTGGGACCCACTAGGGCGAAAAGTTCGGAAAAATTCGGCCAATAAGGTTAAGTTCCGGATACTGAGTGAAATTTATCGGGTGCTAAGAGATAAGTAGAGGAGGTGAAGTGATTGATGTGAGAGGGAAAAAGAAGGATAGAAATGCTTTAAATGTAGTGACAAGTGTCACTTGGTGAATGGTGGCACTTGTAGGACAACTATTCATTTTCTTGACTTTTTGACCAATTGCTTAAATATCTCAAAAATCACACAAAATTCATTCTTGTCTTCAACTTCTTGGCCGGCTCTCTCTTTAGGAAAAGAAAGAAAACTTCTCCAATTTTCAAGCTTCCAACTAGCTCAAATCATCCAAACCAAGTGCTTAAATTTGTTTCTACTCCATAAAACCTCTCCATTAGGTGCTAGTAAGTGATTTGTGGAAGTGTCCACGGAAGCTAAGGTGTCCTACAACTCTCCCTCTCTTGTGTTCTAGGTAAGTGGTGATTGAACTTCCTCCTACACCTAATGAAGCTTAAGTTGTGCTTAGTGGTAGCTAAAGTGCTGAAATTTGTGGTTTATTTCTTGGTTTGAGATGAATTGGTGAAGTTTTCAATTTATTGATGAATTTTCTGGTTTCATATGAATGTGATGTTGTGGCTATCCTTGATGATGAGAATTGATGTTTAATGACTCTAGTAGGTGTATATGATAGATAATTGTAACCAATTTTGGATTTGGAAGGAATTTGAGAAAGTTAGGGTTTTATATCCCCAATTCTGTCCGGTTTTGTATCTCATGGTTAGGGGCCGAATTGGCCTTGGATTAAAAATAAAAGTTGTAGGTATTGATGTGTTTGAGGTGCCTGTAAAATTTCAGGTCAATTGGAGTAGTGTAGAATGAGATAAGCCGAAATTACTATTGCTGTTCTGGGTTCATCAGGATGTTAGAACTGCGTCTGAAATGGGTTGTTTTGACTGGAATTGTTTTGGATTTGGGTGTTGAGGTCTGAAATGGGTTTCAAGATGGGTCGAAAGTGCAGAAATCCGTTCCAGGATTTCGCACTCCAAAATAACGGACAGGGTATGTTTGCTGGACTATAACTCCCAGCTCACAAATCCAAATCAGGAAATTCCAAAGGCATTAGAAAGCTGAGACATAAGGGTAAAACTTTGATGTTTTGGCCAAGACCTGAATCCACTCAGAACAGAACGAAATTTGAGTGTCAAAGTACCCGTCAGAACTGTCCAGATTCAAAGGCAGTTCTGACGATTGATCTTGTTTGGGTCATAACGGAAGCTACGGAACTCGGATTTCGACACACTTTATACCGTTTCGAAGCCAAAACCAAGATCTACATTTATTATGAAGGAGTCACCACCCAGATCGTACGGTATCAAAACCGGAAAAGTCACGGGCAGAAGCTAAACTAAAAACGCACAGAACCTGATGTTCAAAACAGGCTTGAGTATTTCATCTATAACTCATGATACACTAATCCGTTTGACCTGAAATTTTACAGGCATATTCAGGACTTAAGAGGCTACAATTTTGAAGAAGGCCACTCAGTCCAATTTCGAGTGTAACTACGTCAAAAATGTAACATACTACACCAGAATCGTAAAACAGGTTCACAAACCGTAGTCTAGTACAAACATCATAAAACAGCCTACATAAGTCCAAATCCCGAAATTCCAAGGCCATACGAAAGCTTAGAAACAGGGCTACATTTCATTAGAAGACCAGAACAACCAATTCTGAATCAATTCCAGCCAAAACAACCAATTACAGGCGCAATTCTTACATTCAGGTAAAACCAGAACAGCAATAGTAATTTCGACTTTTCTCACTCTTCACTACTCCGATTGACCTGAAATTTTGCAGAAACCTCTAAAATATTATTCCCTACAACTTTCATGTTTTAAGCCAAGGCCAATTCGGCCTCTAACCAGGAGATACAAAACCGGACAGAATTGAAGGGTATGAAACCCTAGTCTTCCAAATTTCCCTCCAAACCAAAAAGTGCTTGCAAATAACAATCATTTACACCTACTAGCCTCATTTTAGGCCATTGCCAATCATCATACAAGACCACACCATCAAATTTATATATAAACAGAAAAATCACCAATAAATGGAAAACTTCACCACTTCATCCAAAATCAAGAAATAAACCACAAAATTCAACATTTTAACTACCACTAAGCACAAATTAAGCTTCATTAGGTAAAGGAGAAGGTTCATTCACTACTCACCTAGTAAAACAAGAGAGGGAGAGTTGCTTGTCACCTTAGCTTCCCCAAACACTTCACCAAACAACTCATTAACACCTAATGAAGAGGTTTTATGGAGTAGAAACAAGTTTAAGTGATTGTTTTGGAGGATTTGAGCTAGATGGAAGCCAAAACTTTGAGGAGTTTTCTTTCTTCCTTTGCTAGAGAAGGCCGGCCAAGATGGAGAAGAAAAGAGTGAATTTTTGGTAATTTTTGAGATATTTTAACCAAATGGTAAGACAAGGAATAGTAGTCTTACTTAAGGACTAATCCAAGGGTGACACTTGTCACATTCATTAATGCAAATCTATCACTTTGTTCCCTCTCACTCTAATCCATAAAGTATCCTCTAATTATCTCTTAGCCCCCGATAAATTAAACCCAGTATCCGAAACTTAACCTAATCGGCCGAATTTTTCCGAACTTACCGCACTAGTGGGTCCCAAGTCCGATATACGTTCTTAATTTCTCAAAAACTAACCGATACTAGAAAAATAATCTAAAATCTATATTTACTCGTAAAAATTATCTGGGGAATTTTTCTAATAAAGAAAAGGTGGAAAAAGGCGGGCGATAAATAAAACTCCACTTAAGTTTTCTAATATTGTAACACTAGAGGTTTGCTAATCCAGAGTTTGCCAACCATTTTTAAACTTGTTAAACCTCTGTAAACTATAACGAATCCTATTTTTACTTGTGCCAAAACACACACTAGAATACCGCATATAAACTATAGCTCGAGCTTACGAATAATACATAAACTAGGGTTTTATCATAAGCAAGGTTAGGGTTTTCAATCTTAGCCGAGATTAGGGTTTCTCCTTAGCCCTAAAACCTTAATTTAACCGCACAAAATAATGAACAACCCTAATATCAATTTACGAACGGATTGGGGCCTCACACCATGTATGATGGTTGGAAATGGTTTAGAATGAAGCCTTAGTGTTAAGATAGCGGCTATTTGCGGAAAATTTCCGCATTGAACGGAAAATTTCGGAATTAAGGTTTCGATTACCCCCTTTCTGCTGGTACTGTTCCTCCTAGTTAAAGGCCGAATTAGCCTTGGGTTAAAACATAAAATTTGTAGGAAATGATATTTTAGAGATGCCTACAAAATTTCAACTCAATCGGAGTAACGTAGCCAGTGAAAAGACAGAAATACCCCTGCTGCCCTGTTTCTATCCGAACTTGATAATTGCTTCTGTAATTGGTTAATTTGGTTGGGAATAATTCTGATTTGGTTGTTGATGTCTTCTTAAGAAATGTATCCCGGTGTCTTAGCTTTCGGATGGCTTTGGAATCACTTGATTTGGACATAGGTAGCCTGAATTACGGTTCATTAACAAGAATGCAGTTTGGTAACCTGTTTTTACGGTTCTGGTTTGGTACATTGACATTTTGACCTAGTTACACTACAAACTGGACTGAGTGCCCTTCTTCCACATTGTAACCCTTTCTGTTAGCTACGAATTGGTATAAAGTTCATCCAAATCCAAGTCTTGTAGCTCTAGTTATGACCAAAACATTATCGGTTGTCAGAACTGCCTTCGAAATTGGACAGTTCTGACAGGAATGTTTGGACCCATTTTCCTCCATGCTCTGTATTGATTCAGCTTTTGGTCCAAACATGAAAGTTATAACCTTATGTCCTAGATTTCCAATGCCATTGGAATTTCTTGATTTGTATTTGTGAGCTGCGAGTTATGGTCCAGCAAACAAACCCTGTTCGTCACCCTAAGACGTAAATTTGTGGTACTGTTTTCCATAATTTCGACCTGCTTCCATTCAGATCTAGATTAAGGTATCTTCAGGAGAATTGTAGCCCTTCCTCATAGCTTCGAAACTGTGTCTCGATCACCATGATCCGACATTCTTAGCCTAACTTTTGATCAAAATGGTTTGAGATGGCAGATTTGGCCATTTCCGTTTGCCGTTCCGCGTGCGCGCGTGCGCCCATTTTGCCGTTTCCGCACTTGCATGTGCCGATTTTGTCGTTTTGCTTGTTTTGGGCATGTTAGTGGCCGTTTGTGATAATATATGATACAATCTTCTATTTCAGACAGTGGTGAGCTAGGCGGAGCCGGTGGGGGCCACTACTAGCGAACACGTGCGAAGTGATTTTGCTCTTGTACTATTTTTGTATTTTGAGTAAGTATTCAGGCCGTTTATGTGTATAAACGGCTTATGTGTTTTGATGTGAAAAGGGGGACTTAGGCGAGGGTGTACTTTATCACACTCGACCTAAACACTAATTTGTACCTATGTTTCTCCATGAGATGTGTATATATGAATTATTTTGGTGCTGAACCCCTTGAGCTTGGAGCTCGGGGTGACTTTCGTGAGTTCGTGAAATATGTTAAAGTTGTGGGCCCGATCTCAAGACCTGGATGGACTAATCGAGCCGGCCGGGGCTTGGTCGGAGCCAGTCCAACCTAGTCTGAAGTCACCAAGTTCGTAGGTTCCAGTTGTGAACCAAGTTTGTGACCCGAGCTTCTGACTCAAGCTCAAGTTTGTGATTTTGTTCGCTCGGGCAAGTTTGTGAGGTGACTGGCCAGTGAGGGTGATAAGGTGTTCGATTGGTGTACAAGTGGAGTTCTACGGACCTTATTTATGGTCGACGGAGTGTCGACAGGTGATCACGCATGGCAAATGACTTGGCTTTGGAGCCAACCTGTATCCTTCCTTTGTATTGTTACTTTTGTGCTTGACTTGACATTTTGTGGAATAGCTGTTTCTTTAAATGTGAAATTTTACGCTTTTACCCCCGTTTACTTACTAAGCTTCTAGCTTACCCCGTTTCCTTTATTTTCCTTAGCAGGGGACGACACGGGGAACTTCTTGGCACCTTCACTAGTATAGTTAGGTTTGATTGTAATAGTCGGACAGTTAGGATGTTTGTTTTTGTTTTGGTGGTTTGTATAAGGACCCTCCTTAGGGTCTACCTTCTGCTGGTTGTTATTATAATGTATTAGAGTGGTTTGACTCGATACTTTTGAAGATGTAAATAGAACTCTTTTGGCGTTAGATATATAGTGAATAGTACGCTTGTGGGTTTATCTAGTTTTATTGTTTTGAAATTTTGAGTCCTGGCGCGAGCTTGGCAGGCATCCCACCGATACCCTAGGGTTCTCCCTTGGGAGAAGCGGGGCGTCACAGGTGGTATCAGAGCGCCTAGGTTAGAGGACTTAGGCAATTGTGGGACATACGTGATAGGCACTAGGCATATTTGATTCTTTTAAGATGAATGATATATTTTTAAACTGAAATGCTAGTTAACTAACGAATTAATGTTTGTAGGTATGGACCCAGGCAATTCTAGTGGCGTTGGACCTAGCGGCGTGGGACCGAGACCGAGACCTTCTGGTGCGAGGGGCCCGGAGGACCGGGTGTTGCGTAAGCCTGCGATCCGATATCGGAGGAGGCTTGGGGAGCCCTACATTTTGTATTCCCCCTTTGGTCAGGTGTCGCGCCGACCCTGTGCGTGTTGGTATACATACGATTATCCCGACGAGGTCGTCTTAGCGGTGGATGACGAGCGTTATCACCTGGACAGGACGGTCGAGACTTTGAGGGCGCAGCTGGATGAGGCTAGAGAGTTTAGCCGCTGGCAGGTGTTGCCCGTTAGGGACCTGGAGCGGGACCTCCGAGACACACACCAGCACCTCTTCGCTATGAAGAGACAGCTTAGGGAGAGGGCCCGGAGTATCACGTTTGACTGCGGGGTCTTACTAGATATGGCCGCGGAGGCACCGCCGCGAGCTACCGGGCCAGAGCAGATAGGCGAGATAGATACTTTAGGTTCCGTTGGGAACCGGGGCCCTAGGGGAGGCGTTTAGGGTCGCTTTTGTATTTTTGATTAGCTGGCAGATTACTTTTGTTAGAACTGGCATGGCTAATTTCTTTTGTTCTCTGGTTGACTGACTAGATTTTTGGAGCCGGAGTGCTCGTGTGTATACTGGGTTTTGTACCGACTGGTGGTCGGGTAATTTGTATATCTTTTGGTGTGACCTTGTAAATAAATGTATATATTCGAGTATTATCCTTTGCACCTATCCTTAGCGTGCCTTTCGTGTATTTTGTTTTGTCTGTTTATTTTGGTTCGAGTTTGAATACTAAACACACGTTATGCTTGGATCTATAGCCTTTTGCACCTAAATGGCCTCCGGTACTCGAGGTAGAGGTAGAGGGCGAGGACGAAGCCCTGAAAGGGAACAAGAACAAGAGCCAGATCAAGTAGCTACAGCCATCCGCTGGATGGCTGACTTGTTAGAACGTATGGTTAACCAGCAGGGTCAGGGCCATGGGAATACTATAGGAAACCCTGGAAATAATCCAGGCAATCATGAGAGAGAGGACCGTGCTTTAGAACGGTTCCAAAAATTTGCACCCCCCAAGTTCATAGGTGGACCTAATCCTGACCTAGCAGAAAACTGGATGGACCGTATGTTAGATATATTTGCCGCACTTAGGTATTCGGAGGAGCGGCAGATATCTTTTGCTGTTTTCCAGTTTGACGGGGCCGCCCGAGCCTGGTGGAATGTGATTAGAGCCAAGTGGGAGCGGGAACAGACCCCCTGGACATGGGTCAATTTTACACGAGAATTTAATGAAAAATACTTACCTCCTATTGTACAAGAGAGACGTGAGGATGATTTTATCCGCCTGCGCCAAGGGGCGTCCAGTGTGGCGAAATATGAAACCCAATTTACAAAACTCTCTCGCTTCGCCCCGGAATTGGTGCTAACGGAGCAGAAGCGAATTCGCCGCTTTGTCCAAGGCTTGAATGTGGAGATCCAGGAGGCTCTAGCAGCTGCTCAGTTGGACACGTTTAGCCAGGCGCTAGAAAAAGTACAGCGGATTGAGACAGCTAGGGGGCAGGTAAAATCCTTTCATAATCGGAAACGGAGACAACCCGATTCGAGCCATTTTGTGACTGGACAGAGTTCGTAAAGTGAGTTACCTTCTAAGAGGAGTCGAGGAACAGATGGTCCCCGACCCGCAGGAACCTTAAACCAGGGTAATTTTGGAAGAGGTCAAGTGTAAGGATCGAAGACAACCTAATAGGGGGGGTGAATTAGGCTTTCAAAGAACTGCTAAGATATAGTCCACTTTTTTCACAGATTACCTTTCTTTTCTCAAATACCTTCCAATGAACGAGATAGCACAAGAGCATAGATATTCGTGAGATGAAGAGAAGAATAGTTTATGTAGAAAAGCAGTAAATGAAAGTAAAGAAACAAACCAGGCTTCAAACACAACTGAGGTTTGAACACCACCTTTATATACCAAGTTACTTCAAGTTGAACAAACTTGCAACCAATCTTTTGTGTACAAGGAAGGGATCACTTCCTTCTTGCCCCAAACCACACTTGGTCAAGCAAGGAAGTTTTACATACACTCGCAAACCCTCACTATGCTACACTATTGAAGAAGCTGTGTCACACTTGAAAAACTACACGAAGATTGCACAAACAAAGAGTACAAAAGTTCCTTTTGAGTATTCTAGCACTTGAATGACTCACAATCTGATGTAGTCTTGTTGTACAAAGTTGTCTTGAAGTGGTTGACTTTGTTCTATTTATAGGAGACCAGAGAATTCTTCATTTAATGTTGTTAACGGGTAGAAGGCAACTGAAGAGTCAACTAGCCGTTGGTGCTGTCGGACGTCCGATACTTGGCATTTATGCGTCCGAGGATAGGATGCATTCTTGGACTTTCTTCTTCAATTCCTTCGGACGGCCGATGCATCCTGAGTGATTCGTCCGAAGAGCAGCAATACTTGTCGGACGTCCGATACATAGTTGTTGAGCGTCCGATCCTGATCAGTAAACAAGTAACTCCTGGCTTGTCTTCTTCGGACGTCCGAGTCTGAGTTCTTTATTCGTCCGAAGATACTCAAAGAATGTCGGACGTCCGATACTCTCCTTTTGTGCGTCCGACATCATCCTCAGCAGACTTCATTCTTTTTTATCTTCTTTTTCTACTTTAAATCCACAGACCTGTTTGGTTCATTTCTGAAAAGGATCTCTACAAAAGGTATTAGAAACATCCAATTGTTTTGTAATCATCAAAAGATATGAGTTGAGATAAACAATCTCCCCCTTTTTGATGATGACAAAACAATTGGATAGAGCAAAATATAATAGCTCCCCCGAACGAAGTGCATGAGTAGTATACAGGAAAGAAGCGCAATCCACATCATCAGTGCTGATCCAACTTAACTCCCCCTGAGACTGACTCCCCCTAACTAGTTACTCTATACCATCAGTGTTAAACCAAATCCAATTTCCAATTCTCCCCCTTTTTGTCATCACAAGATTTCGAAGCAGTGCATCTCATTAGAAACAATATCATTTACAATGTACATCACAGTTTGGAATCAATCATTGAGCAGATATCAATCGGAAACATTCATTCAACCAGCAGATTGCATAAACACATAACCAATTATATCAACCAAGAAAAAACATTCTTAACAAAATACTTAGTTATAACATTCATAAGCAGTAAAGAAAATATCCAGTTGTACAGACCATGTGTCCAGCACTTAATACAAAAGTGCAATGCAAAAGATAAACTATAGTCCTAGATAAAGGTGCAATGACTTAGTAGTGCCTAGATGGTGATTTTAGATGATCCAGGCATTCTCCTTGCCAGACGATACTGTGCAGGATCCTCTTCTTCCTCAGTTTCTTCATCACCATCTTCATCTGATTCCTCAGTTGCTGGAGCCTTGCCTTTATCCTTGGGTTGAGAACTAGAAGCTCGTGTAGTCTCAGCACCAGTAGTTGGTCCTGTGGGCTCAGTTCTTGGCTCATTTACATTGCTCTCAGGTATTGGAGGGACAAGAAGGTTTCTTTTTTCAATGAAGGAGGATTTTTGGTCAGAGGTCATGGTCATCATGAGACCTTCTTCAACAAGCAAGACATGCTGCTTGAGGTCTTCAAGCAAGGAAATGACTTCAGAATTGGATGCAAAGGATCTACTAGCAAACTTCCTAGGATGAATGGTGAAAGGAGAGACAAGGTCTGACTGATCACGAGGAGTCCTAGGAGTGACAGGGGTTTCATGAAGATTCTTCCTTCTAGACTCAGCAACAGTTTCCTTATAGCACCAATGGCCTTCAAAAAATTTTAAGTTCTTTCGTTCAAAATAAGCTTTTGAGAAGACGGATGAAGCACTGTCTTTGGGAGATTTTCCAGAGAAAGGAATTTCAAAATGGGCAAAGATAGGGTTCAGAAATCTGCCATAAGAGAGCTTCCTACGGCTGTCAGTGCTAATTTTGAGCAAAAACTTGCACATTACAAATCCAAAGTCAATGCGATTTTTTCAACAAAGCAGTAGAACAGATAGAGTTCCATTTTGTTTGCATCTGTTCTGTGGCCATCAGTTGGCACTAACAGATTTGAAATGATGGTGAAGATGATCAAGTTCTGAGGACTAAGATCATCCAGTCTTGCCTCAGCAGGAGTATTGAATGTGGTTTAAAAATAGGTCATGAGTTTAGCATTGTAAAAATGATGATAGGCAGAAGGAAATTCCTCATACGAAAAGAAATTGGCAATTTTTCCTTTGAAACCAGTTTCAATACTAGTTTTCAGAATAGAATTCACAATGTCAGGAGTTAACATGATGTCTACAGAGTTGACCCTAGAGATGAGTTCAGTGTGTGATCTACCCTTTCTAAGATTAGCAAAGAATTGATAAAGCATGTCAGGATAAAAAACATTAGGAATGGTCAGAAGATGAGTCCATTTCTGGAATTCAAATAGTTTGATGACAGGTTCAAGATCAAGCTTACGAAATTCAAAGGGAATGATGAGCCTTTGGGTGATGAACCCTTTTTGAGAGACTAGCTCAAATCTATCTCTGGCTTCATCATCGATGAACTTTGGTAGAGGAACAGGTTCAGGTTCAGGCTGAGATACTGGATTCTTCCCAGAACGTGTCCTTTTTGAGGTTTGGGTGACAGATGCACCAACATTTTGAGTCTCAGTCCTTGTCCTTGGAGACTTCCTGATGGAGGGTTCAGGTGTTGGCTGACTCTCAGTAGTGTTTTCTTCATTCTGCTGATCAACAGAGGGATCAGCAGATTGTTTTTCCTTGGATTGGGGAGTTCTCTTCCCCTTTGCAGTCCTTTTTCTTTTACTAGAAGACCTTATGACAGTTTCATCACCTTGGGTAGCCTGCTCTGGTTCCTCATTTCCACCAGCAATGTTCCCTTCAGAGATCTGCCCTTCCGTTTGTTCATCAGATGATTCAGCAGTTGGAGTAACCAATTTTCTTCGAGCAGTCTGCTTCACTTTGCCACCACGGGTCACTTTCTTCTTTTTAGGTGTCACAGGAGGTGGATCAACAACTTCAATGTCTTCATCCCTAAGCCTAAAAGACCGTCCGGCACTAGTAGATCCTCCCCTAATTCTAACCATGATGCAATGTGGATATGATTTTTGATGCAGAACGTTGTGTATAGAGGAAAAAACAGTAAAAGCCAACAAGAGTGCACTAAAATGCCGCAAAGAGAAGGTTATATGAAGTTAGGGTTCCGTGAGTAAATTGGGAATTTTGGGGTAGTTGGGTGTTAGGAGTGCTTTTTATGAGTGGTTAATGAGCAGGAGAGGTGTAATAGAGTTGGTTGAGTCAATTTCTCGGAACTTGGTTTGAGGAGGGAGGAATTTGAATTTCAAATTTTAGAGAAACTGAAAGGTCGCGTCCGAGACTTATGGAGGAAAATGAATTGAGAAGAATGGGTAACTGCCTTATAGGACACATTTTTTGAGTGTCGGACGTCCGAACGAAGTGATGCGTCCGACACAACCGTCCGAACCAGGGTTTTTCTGGAACTTGGATGAAGAACACTGTCGGACGTCCGTTCCAATTTATCGGACGTCCGACTAGAAATAAGACTTAGAGCATTTTTTCTGAAACACCCAATTTTGTCCTCAAGGACACAAATTGATCTAACGGAAGAGCTTTTGTGAGGATATCAGCGATCTGTTCTTTAGAACAAACAAACTCAACACGGATTACCCCCTTTGAAACAAGATTGCGAATGAAATGATGCTTTATATCAATGTGCTTAGTCCTAGAGTGTTGAATGGGATTTTTTGTTAGATTGATTGCACTAGTGTTGTCACAGTACATGGGTACACATTCATATACTAAACCGAAATCATTCAATGTGTTTTTCATCCATAGCAATTGAGCACAGCAAGCACCAGCAGCAACATATTCAGCTTCAGTAGTGGACAGTGAGATAGCATTTTGTTTTTTACTAAACCAAGAGACCAAGCAATTTCCAAGAAAGTTACATATGCCAGTAGTACTTTTTCTATCTATTTTACAGCCACCAAAGTCAGCATCAGAGAATCCACACAAAGGAAGTTCATGACATTTTGGATACCACAAGCCATAATTTAAGGTTCCTTTAAGATATCTTAAGATTCTTTTTACCGCATTCAAGTGTGATTCCTTTGGACAGGATTGAAAACGAGCACATAAACACACAACAAACATAATGTCAGGCCTACTAGCAGTTAAATAAAGTAAACTTCCAATCATACCTCTGTACTTCTTCTCCTCAACTTTTGTACCTTCTTCATCCTTGTCAAGTTTGGTAGATGTGCACATAGGTGTCCCAACAGGCTTTGAATCCTCCATTCCGAATCTTTTCAGCAACTCCTTGGTGTATTTTGTTTGATTTATAAATGTTCCATCTTGGGTTTGAATCACTTGGAGTCCAAGGAAGAAGTTCAGTTCTCCCATCATGCTCATTTCAAATTCTTTTTGCATGATGATGGAAAAGTCCTTGCACAATTTTTCATTAGTAGCACCAAATATGATATCATCCACATATATTTGCACAATCAAAAGATCTCGTGAGCTTTGTTTTGTAAAAAGTGTAGTGTCTACAATGCCTCTTTTAAAACCATTTTCAATCAAAAATCCACTCAAACGTTCATACCATGCTCTAGGAGCTTGCTTTAATCCATATAAAGCTTTTGATAGTTTAAACACGTGATCTGGATAAGATTCATTTTCAAAACCAGGAGGTTGGTCAACATAGACTTCTTGATCTATAAATCCATTTAAGAAGGCACTCTTAACATCCATTTGAAATAATTTGAAATTCTTGAAACATGCAAATGCTAAAAACATTCTTATGGATTCCAGCCTGGCTACTGGTGCAAAAGACTCATCAAAGTCTATTCCCTCTTCTTGAGTGTATCCCTTAGCCACCAGTCTAGCCTTATTTCTAACAATCTCCCCTTTATCATTCATTTTGTTTCTAAAAACCCATTTAGTGCCAATGATAGGATGGCCTTGTGGTCTGGCAACCAGGGTCCAAACTTTGTTTCTTTCAAATTGGATTAACTCTTCTTCCATAGCTAAAATCCAGTGCTCATCATTCAATGCATCAGCAACATTTTTGGGTTCAATGTGTGATACAAAAGCAAGATTGTCTACTAGGTGACTAGAGGAACGAGTCCTGACCTTTTCAGAAGGATCACCAATTATAAGTTCTCTGGGATGATTATGAGCAAATTTCCAGGCTCTTGGAAGATCATTAGTAGTAGTGGTATCTCTATTATTTACTTCTTCAGCTGGACAGACCTGAGCATCAGTATCCTTTGAGTCAGTTTCTGGTGAGGCAGAGTCATGATCATTGATTGCTAGCTTCTTCAGTTCTTCTTGAACACCTGTGTCATCATCTTCACCACAACTCATAGAGATGTCACCATTAGATTCATCAAAAGTAATGTGTATAGCCTCCTCTATAATCAATGTTCTACGATTATAAACTCTGAAACCTCTTTTGTTTTCACAATATCCCAAGAAAATTCCCTCATCAGATTTCTTGTCAAACTTTCCAAGATGTTCCTTGATATTCAAAATGAAACATTTACAACCAAATACTTTGAAATAACCGACAACAGGCTTTTTGTCATTCATGAGCTCATAGGAAGTTTTGTTAAAAATTGGTCTTAGAAGAACTCTATTCATGGTATAACAGGCTGTGTTTATGGCTTCAGCCCAAAAATATTTTGGTAAATTGCATTCACCAAGCATGGTTCTAGCAGCCACTTGGAGAGTTCTATTTTTTCTTTCTACAACTCCATTTTGTTGAGGGACTCTAGCAATAGAGAATTCATGAGTAATACCATTATGATCACAAAATTCTGGAAAATCACAGAACTTGAATTCTGTCCCATTATCACTTCTAATTCTGACAATTTTCAAGCCAAGCAGATTTTGTACTTTAGCAAATAATGAGGTAAAATTCTTAAAGGCATCATCTTTATGAGCAAGGAATATCACCCAAGTATATCTGGAATAGTCATCAACAATCACAAAACAGTATCTCTTACCACCAAGGCTTGCAGTCTGTGTAGGACCAAACAGATCAAGGTGCAGAAGTTCAAGTGGTTTTGAAGTAGAAACACATTTCTTAGTTTTAAAAGAAACCTTGACTTGTTTTCCAAATTGGCAAGCATCACAAATTCTGTCTTTTTCAAATCTAATTTTTGGAAGACCTCTAACAAGCTCCTTTTTAGAAATTTCTTTCAGCAAATCCATATTGAAGTGACACAACCTTCTATGCCACAACCATGGGTCCTCATTTGCTACTTTGAGACATTTGAGATATGAGGTATCAATTTTTTCAAGGAAAACTACATAGACATCATTAACTCTTTTTCCTTTGAAAACAATGTTGAACTTTGAGTCAAATATGAGACATTCAAACTTTTTGAACAATACAAACAGATTCCTGTCACACAATTGGCTAACACTTAACAGATTGTAGCTCAAATTGTCAACAAGAAGAACATTTTGGATAAAAGTTTGATCATTCTTACCAACATCGCCAATACCAACAGTCTTGGCTTTGTTATCATCTCCAAACGTTACCTTTCCACTTGCTTTTTGCTTGAGTTTAATGAATTGTGATGCATCACCAGTCATATGTCTTGAGCATCCACTATCAATGAACCATTTGTTTGTTTAGCAGTGTTATCCTGGTTTACCTACACACAACCCACAAGATAATACTTGGTACCCTTTATATATTGGGTCCTTGAGAGTTAGTCTTATGTTTAACTACCCACATGCATCTCATGCCATTCCTCATATTTTTCTTAACATGACAGTTACTATTCATGTGATCAGATTGACAACAAAAGTTGCATACTAACATTGGATTAATCAAATGAACAGGTTTAATGAATCTGACTTGCCTTCTTCTGTGGATAGCAAACTCATTTGTATTATGGTTCAGTCTTATTTGATGAGTATAAGGCACAGTGTTATTCTTTTGAAGATGGTTCTGTTTCAAATGATGTAACAATTGACATAAGTCATCCATCCTTTTTCTTAAGTTACATTGCTCACTCCTGAGTATGTCACAGTAATTTTTCTTTTTGTAAAGTCCAGCAATCACATCAGACTCAATCCTTTTCAGGTTGTCATTTTCATACTTAAGACATTTGTTTTGTCGAAAAAGATTTGCATTGTCTTGTATTAGAAAGCTAATTTTCTGCTTCAGTTCCTTGTTTTTAACATAGGATTCTTTCAATCTGTTATGCATTTTTTCTAAAAAAGAATTAACATCATCATCAGATTCACTATCACTATTGGTTTGAGAGTTGCATTGTGTTACCTCTTCATCTCCAATAGCCATGAAAGCCACTTGAGCAGATTCCTCTTCTTCTTCAACTTCGCCTTCTGAGTTGCAATCATTCCAGGTAATTTGAAAATTGTTGAACTTTGGTTTTCGTTCAATCTTGTTTTCCTTCTTTTTCTTCATTGGACACTCATTTGCATAATGCCTAGATTGCCACATTCAAAACATTTGTCGTTTTGCTTCTTGTTGAACTCTAGTTTCCCTCTATTTCTGAAGTCATTAGTCTGATTCTGGAAGGAATTGCTGGATCCGCCTTTCCTGAATCTTCTCTTATTGAGAAATTTTTTGAATCCTCTTGTGATGAGTGCAATATCACTGTCATCACCTTCCAAGTCATTTTCATCCAGTGAGGCTGTTTCATCTTCATCTTGTGAGGCTTTCAGAGCAATACTCTTCCTTCCTTTTGTATCTTCTTCTTCCTGCAACTTAGTTTTAAGTTTCAGTTCATAAGAGGTTAGAGAGTTAATCAGAGATTCAATGGATAAAGAATTTAGATCCTTGGCTTCCTCTATGGCAGTCACTTTGCTTTCCCAATCCTTTGATAGAGCATTCAGAATTTTTCTGTTCTTTTCACCTAGAGAGTACTCCTTCTCAAGTACCTCTAAATCCTTGATCAGATCATTAAATCTACAATACATTTTGTCGATGTTTTCATGAGGCTCCATCTTAAAGGATTCATACTTGGTGACCAGAATGGACTTTTTCTGTTCTCTTACGTTGTCACTACCCTCATGAATTTCTCTTAGCTTATCCCACATTTCTTTGGCAGATTTGCACCCTTTTACTCTAATTGACTCATTTGAGTCTAAGGCACTATAAAGAACATTCATGGCTTTAGCATTCAATGTGAGATTGGTTCTATCTTGAGCATTCATCTCAGCTCTCATTTTTTGCCGCAACAACCCAGTTTCTGCATCAAGAAAGTTAGCATCATGCGGTCCTTCATTCACAATAAACCACAGCTCAATATCAATGGATTGCAAGAAGATAATCATTCTTTCTTTCCAACTAACATAATTGGAACCAGTAAACATGGGAGGCCTAGTAACAGATTGCCCCTCAACAAACATAGCATGACTGGTTGTCATCTTTACTCCAAGCCGCTTGAGCTTAATCTCTAGGAGACCAAGCTCTGATGCCAATTGTAAGGATCGAAGACAACCTAAGAGGGGGGGGTGAATTAGGCTTTCAAAGAACTGCTAAGATATAGTCCATTTTTTTTACAGATTACCTTTCTTTTCTCAAATACCTCCCAATGAACGAGATAGCACAAGAGCACAGATATTCGTGAGATGAAGAGAAGAATAGTTTATGTAGAAAAGCAGTAAATGAAAGTAAAGAAACAAACCAGGCTTCAAACACAACTGAGGTTTGAACACCACCTTTATATACCAAGTTACTTCAAGTTGAACAAACTTGCAACCAATCTTTTGTGTACAAGGAAGGGATCACTTCCTTCTTGCCCCAAACCACACTTGGTCAAGCAAGGAAGTTTTACATACACTCGCAAACCCTCACTATGCTACACTATTGAAGAAGCTGTGTCACACTTGAAAAACTACACGAAGATTGCACAAACAAAGAGTACAAAAGTTCCTTTTGAGTATTCTAGCACTTGAATGAATCACAATCTGATGTAGTCTTGTTGTACAAAGTTGTCTTGAAGTGGTTGACTTTGTTCTATTTATAGGAGACCAGAGAATTCTTCATTTAATGTTGTTAACGGGTAGAAGGCAACTGAAGAGTCAACTAGCCGTTGGTGCTGTCGGACGTCCGATACTTGGTATTTATGCGTCCGAGGATAGGATGCATTCTTGGACTTTCTTCTTCAATTCCTTCGGATGGCCGATGCATCCTGAGTGATTCGTCCGAAGAGCAGCAATACTTGTCGGACGTCCGATACATAGTTGTTGAGCGTCCGATCCTGATCAGTAAACAAGTAACTCCTGGCTTGTCTTCTTCGGACGTCCGAGTCTGAGTTCTTTATTCGTCCGAAGATACTCAAAGAATGTCGGACGTCCGATACTCTCCTTTTGTGCGTCCGACATCATCCTCAGCAGACTTCATTCTTTTTTTATCTTCTTTTTCTACTTTAAATCCACAGACCTGTTTGGTTCATTTCTGAAAAGGATCTCTACAAAAGGTATTAGAAACATCCAATTGTTTTGTAATCATCAAAAGATATGAGTTGAGATAAACAGCAAGAGCCCCAGAGGAGTGCCCAGCGTGGAGGGCCAAGTGTGGGCATTAAGCCAATATGTGGTTTCTGTGTGGCCAATCACACTGACGAAAACTGTTGGAAGAACAGTTCGATCCGAAGATGCTATAAGTGTGGGAGTGCAGAACATCTGATTGCCCAGTGCCCTAAGATGCAAAAGGAGAAACCTAAGCCCCTGACTGAAGGGGCTACAGCTAAGCCGTCAAATGCAAGGGAAAATCGACCCAAAAGACCAGCTAGAGTATACGCAATGGGTCAAGAGGTGATTGACCCTTCGGCGGGCATCGAAGGTTCGCCCTTTCATTTCGGTGAACCGCCAGTGTTGAAGAGACCCTGACGACACATGTTCTTGTAACCCTGCAATTTCGGTTTACGAATAAAGGTATCAATTTCGAGGATGAAATTGTTCTAAGTGGGGGAGGTTGTGACGCCCCGAAAGAATGAGTGCGAGAACCCGCAAATTTTCTAAGTTCCTAGGGTTTATTTTATTGATCGCTCGCCTTTTCGACATTTTCTTTATTAGAAAAATTCCCCAGATAATTTTATCGCATAAATATAGTTTTTAGATGATTTTTCTAGTATCAGTTAGTTTTTGAGAAATTAAGAACATATATCGGACGTGGGACCCATTAGTGCGGAAAGTTCGGTAAAATTCGGCCAGTTAGGTTAAGTTTTGGATACCGGGTTTATTTTACCAGGTGCTAAGAGATAATTAGAGGTTGTTATATGGATGAGAGTGGAGAGAGACAGAAGGATAACCATGTATTAATTATAGTGACAAGTGTCACTTAGAGATTAAGTCTTGATTCTTGACCACTATTCATCCTTTTACCATTTGACTAAATAAACCAAAAAAAAAATGGATTCAAATCACTTCATTTCCCAAGCTTTGTGGCCGACTCTCTCTCCAAGCAAACGAAGAAAAACCTCTCCAAATTCATTGCTCCAATCTTGCCCAATTCAACAAACTAACCGATTAAACTTGAAAACTCTCCATAAAAACCTCTCTCTTAGTGATTGTGAGGTGATTAGTGAAGTGGTTTGGGAGATTAAAGTGCAAAGTTGCTCCTTTTCTTGTGTTGATAAGGTGAGTGACTATGGAAACCCTCTTTTCTATACTAATGATGTTTAATTAAGGACTTGTGGTGGTTATAAGTGTGATTTGGTGGATTATTTCTTGATTTTAGTTAAGATGGGTGAATTTTTCGATTTATGTGGGATTTTTTTCTGTTTTCATATGATTAATATTATGTGGCCATGTATGATGGTTGGAAATGGTTTAGAATGAAGCCTTAGTGTTAAGATAGCGGCTATTTGCGGAAAATTTCGGAATTAGGGTTTCGATTACCCCCTTTCTGCCTGGCACTGTTCATCATAGTTAGAGGCCGAATTAGCCTTGGGTTAAAACATGAAAGTTGTAGAGAATAATATTTTAGAGATGCCTACAGAATTTCAGTTCAATCGGAGCAATGTACCCAGTGAAAAGACCGAAATACCCCTGCTGCCCTGTTTCTATCCGAACTTGATAATTGCCTCTGTAATTGGTTAATTTGGTTGGGAATACTTCTGATTTGGTTGTTGACATCTTCTTAAGAAATGTATCCTAGTGTCTTAGCTTTCGGATGGCTTTGGAATCACTTGATTTGGACTTAGGTAGCCTGAATTACGGTTCGTTAACCAGAATACAGTTTGGTAACCTGTTTTTACGGTTCTGGTTTGGTACATTGACATTTTGACCTAGTTTCACTACAAACTGGACTCAGTGACCTTCTTTCACAACTCTTTCTGTTAGCTACGAAGGGGTATAAATTTCATCCAAATCCGAGTTCCGTAGCTCCAGTTATGACCAAAACAAGATCGGTTATCAGAACTGCCTTCGAAATTGGACAGTTCTGACAGGAATGTTTGGACCCATTTTCCTCCATGCTCTGTATTGATTCAGCTTTTGGTCCAAACATGAAAGTTATAGCCTTATGTCCTAGATTTCCAACGCCTTTTGAATTTCTTAATTTGGATTTGTGAGCTGTGAGTTATGGTCCAGCAAACAAACCCTGTTTGTCACCCTAAGACGTAAATTTCTGGTACTGTTTTCCATAATTTCGACCTGCTTCCATTCAGATATAGATTAAGGTATCTTCAGGATAATTGTAGCCCTTCCTCATAGCTTCGAAACAGTGTCTCGTTCACCTTGATCCGACATTCCTAGCCTAACTTTTGATCAAAACGGTTTGAGATGGCAGATTTGGCCATTTCCGTTTGCCGTTCCGCGCGCGCGCGTGAGCCCATTTTGCAGTTTCCGCACTTGCATGTGTCGATTTTGCCGTTTTGCTTGTTTTGGGCATGTTAGTGGCCGTTTGTGATAATATGTGATACAATCTTCTATTTCAGACAGTGGTGAGCTAGGCGGAGCCGGTGGGGCCCACTACTAGCGAACACGTGCGAAGTGATTTTGCTCTTGTACTACTTTTGTATTTTGAGTAAGTATTCAGGCCGTATATGTGTATAAACTGCTTATGTATTTTGATGTGAAAAGGGTGACTTAGGCGAGGGTGTACTTTATCACACTCAACCTAAACCCTAGTTTGTACCTATGTTTCTCCATGAGATGTGTATATATGAATTATTTTGGTGCTGAACCCCTTGAGCTTGGAGCTCGGGGTGACTTTCGTGAGTTCGTGAAATATGTTGAAGTTGTGGGCCCGATCTCAAGACCTGGATGGACTATTCGAGCCGGCCGGGGCTTGGTCGGAGCCAGTCCAACCTAGTCTGAGGTCACCGAGTTCGTAGGTGTGACAGCCCCACCTCCCCCTAAGGCGAACCAGAGGGTTCGGCGGGCCGCCTGCCCAGCTCTCGCCGGGACTCACTCACTCACTACAGTCCTCCAATGAAGTATAAGATAAATCTCAAATATTACATCAAATTCTCCAAGAATTACATATCAAAAGCGAAGCGTCTACGCTTCCACTGCGCCACTCTGATCCATGATCCCAATTCTTATACAAGAGGAATTCCACAACATTAAAATCATAACAAGCCTTCCTTCGCCACGAGCCCTGTGGAGGGAAATAAAATAGTTTTGGGGTGAGCTAGAAGCTCAGTGAGTAACCAGTAAAATCAGAAATCAAATATATTTCACAATAATGCATTTCAATGATGTCATGATTCCAAGATCAAATGTACGTTTATTGCTCTCGTGAGCCAGTGAAATCATTGCACTTGAACACCCAACGCTCAAATAGATCATATAATATTAACAGAGAGAGGGAGCCCTTTTTTGAGCTCCAGATAAACATGAACATGAACCATAAACAGAGTGGAGACGTTGGTGTCCAGCACAAGACTTTCCCAGAACTCATTGAAGCCAAAATCATATCATGAATTCACATGCAAGCACGCATGAGATGCAATCGAGTAAATAATGCAGAAACATTTCACATTTACTTTGGAAATAGTTTAGGGTCACTCACCTCCACGGCTCAGAAATCATCCATCTTATAACATTGCCTTGCTCAAATCCAAGTCTTAGATCACAAATTCAATGCAAACAAATCCCTTCAAAGTTCGGACAGCACTTCCCCTGAATTTGCTAACTTTTCCAGCCATCATGGCTTCATTATTTCCTCATTCCAACCCAAAGGTACACACACAACAAAAAGTTCATCCAATAGCCATTCAGCAAGCTCCAAGTAGTACTAGTACAAGTCAAGTTAGGGAAAAGTCCGGAAATGAAAGTTAAGCTCAAAACCAGAAAAATAGTTTTTGACGTCATTTTGCGGTAATGGTACCAAAGGCGCTACAATTGTCGGATGAAGGTGGAAGACCCACCGTTTCGAAGCTAAGAGATAGGGTTAAAATATTACAGAAGGTCACTCAACCCAGTTTCGAGTGTAACCAGGTCAAAAATGCAAGATACTACACCAGAATCACAAAAACAGATTCACAGAACGCATTCTAGCGGAAACATCATAACTCAGGCTCTCCAAGTCCAAATCTAGAAATTCCAAAACCAGATGAAAGGTAAGAAACAGGGCTAAATTTTATAAGAAGGCCTCAACAACCAATTCGGAAGCAATTCCAGCCAAAACAACCAATTACAGGCGCAATTCTTACATTCGGGTAAAACCAGAACAGCAATAGTAATTTCGAATTTTCTCATTATACACTACTCCGATTGACCTGAAATTTTACAGGCACCTCAAACATATCAATAACTACAACTTCATGTTTTAAGCAAAGTCTAATTCGGCCTCTAACCATATGATACAAAACCAGACAGAATTGGGGGTTATGAAACCCTAACTTTCCACATTTCCTTCCAAATCCAAAATTGGTTGCAATTTCCAATCATTTACACCTACTAGAGTCATTACCCTTCATTACCAACCATCATAGATAACCACAACCTCATGATCACATTAAACCAGAAAATTCATCAATAAAATAAAAACTTCACCAATTCATCTCAAACCAAGAAATAAACCACAAATTTCAGCACTTTAGCCACCACTAGGCACAAATTAAGCATCATTAGGTGTAGGAGGAAGTTCAATCACCACTTACCTAGTAAACAAGAGAAAAGGAGTTGTAGAACACCTTAGCTTCCTTGAACATTTCCACAAAATCACTTACTAGCACCAAATGGAGGGATTTTATGGAGTAGAAACAATTGTAAGCAATTGGTTTGGATGATTTGAGCTAGTTGGAAGCTTAAAATTGGAGAAGTTTTCTTTCTTCTTGAGCTTAAGGTGGCCGGCCAACATGGAGAAAGAAAGAGTGAATTTTTTGTCAATTTTTGAGATATTTATTTAATGGGTAAGAAAGGTCAAAAAGGTGAATAGTTGTCTTAGGCTTCAACCAATGGAAGTGTGACACTTGTCACTCCATTAAATGCATTTCTATCCTTTTGTTTCCTCTCACATCAATCACATCTCATCCTCTACTTATCTCTTAACACCCGATAAATTTCACTCAGTATCCGGAACTTAACCTTATTGGCCGAATTTTTTTCCGAACTTCTCGCACTAGTGGGTCCCACGTCCGTTATATATCCGTAATTTTTCAAAAACTACCCAATGCTAGAAAAATCATCTAAAAACAATAATTACACATAAAATCCACCAAGAAAATTTTCCTAAGCCAGAAAATGCAGAAAACATGTCGTTAAAGGGGAAAAACCCTAGGAAAATTATTAGGAAAAATACGGATTCTCACAGTAGGTTCCAGTTGTGAACCAAGTTTGTGACCCGAGCTTGTGACTCAACCTGTATCCTTCCTTTGTATTGTTACTTTTGTGCTTGACTTGACATTTTGTGGAATAGCTGTTTCTTTAAATGTGAAATTTTACGCTTTTACCCCCGTTTACTTACTAAGCTTCTAGCTTACCCCGTTTCCTTTGTTTTCCTTAGCAGGGGACGACGCGGGGAATTTCTTGGCACCTTCACTAGTATAGTTAGGTTTGATTGTAATAGTCGGAGAGTTAGAATGTTTGTTTTTGTTTTGGTGGTTTGTATAAGGACCCTCCTTAGGGTCTACCTTCTGCTGGTTGTTATTATAATGTATTAGAGTGGTTTGACTCGATACTTTTGAAAATGTAAACAGAACTCTTTTAGCGTTAGATATAGTGTGACAGCCCCACTTCCACCTAAGGCGAACCAAAGGGTTCGGCGGACCGCCTGCCCAACTTTCGCCGGGACTACGGATCCGGAACGAGCGTAAACCCTACCAACCGCTCAAAAGAACTTCGAGAAGATAACATTCACTGTCCGAAACCCAAACATGCACAACAACTTTAGATAACCCTAGAAAAGAACATTTTCAAACCAAATCAACGTAGGAACATGGTTAAACACTTTTAGATAACCATGGTTGCAAATTTACAATTCAAAAGGGAATTGTTTGGTTAAAATACATTTAAAGTTTTCCAACCATCGAGGAGCTATACAAAAGAATACTAAAACTAGCTCAACTCATGCTTCAAATATCATAGTCTTCAAAAGGTGATTTCCTGTAAGGAAAACAAGGATAACGAAACGGGGTGAGCTAGAAGCTCAATGAGGTACCAAAAATATAATAGTAGAAATCATGAGAAAACATTTATAGGACACATATTCGCATCAAGTAAAAGAAATGAACGAACATCACAATTTCAAGGATACAGGTGGCTCTCAGGAGTCAAATCCCCGTTGCAATACTGGATCCAGCCTTGTTGACCCTCCGTCAACGTTCAAATAAAGGAACCAATCCAGTAGATCACCACTTTAACGCCAAAATCCCGTTCACCAAACATACCCCTTGCCGGGCCCGAACGCCAAACAGGAACAGGAATGGTAATACTCGAGTATACCGGAATCAAGAGTCTCAATACCCAAAGATTCCCCCCAGGAACAGGCACCCATGGATTGTCAATTATCTCGACCAAGCCCTCGCTGGCTCGATTTAATTAACTCCCCATGAGGTTGAGCTCAGGTTTAATAGGAAGGTCGTTGGATAGTCTTCCAAATGACATCATAACAAGTGCAAGTAACAAATTCAAGTACATAACAAGTACAAGTAATAGATTCCAGTTTGTTCAGTACAGGCAAGAGAACGAGTGTGATAAAGTACACTCTCATCTCATACAAGATAAACAGTCAGGAAAGACATTCAACTAGCAATTTGCAAGTACAGGAAACCAGTTTAGCAATAATTCAGGGGAGTGGTACACTCACCAGTTCAAATAAGGATAACTTCAAAAGTTTCCTTCCCAAGTGTGGCTTTAATCGTCGGCACCTCCTAGAACAATCAAGGCAAACACTTAAGACTCGACTCCAAGACCTAGTATGGAATTCGCAAGTGAGACTCGGTTACGAGCCATATGCCTAGTCAAAAGAGCCATTAATGCAAAGCAAAGAGGTGACCTCGGAGTGAAAAGGTAACAATTAGTCTTAAAGGCATGAACAACCTCAAAGCCCTACCTACAATGACTGACCAACTCCAAATTTGAAGTAGAAAATGAAAATAAAGTCGATACTAGGAAAACAGGATTTTCTAGTTTCGCGCAACCCTATATGAAAATTCATATCTCAAGTTTTGTGAGTCCAAAATTAGTAAAAGTTATACCGTTGGAAAATACATTCAAAGGGCTATAACTTTCCAGAGAACACCACTGTAAGATTCGGAACGCAAGTCAGTCAAATTCAAGTCGCAAGTTGCTGCTTTATCCAGTGGAAGACAGAACAGGTACAATATTTCAGTCAACTTTGAAGAATCACCATAATTTGCACAGACAGAAACAGGGTCTGAAATTTACACGGTTTATTTCCCTATGAATATAGTTTAAAATGCAATAAATGAAACTCAATTCCGACATTCCTACATCAAGATATAGTAAATTTCCCAAGACTGTGCAAAAGCTCCGCGAAAATTTTGACAGCATTTCCCTTGTCTTTCTTTACTTTCCAACCAAACCTCAACACCCAATCACAAATTATCAAACACCTTTAATTATAGCCACAATACCCTTCAAAACAACCAAATGGTAGCTCAACAAAGAAACCCTAGAAAAGCCCCAATTATAAACCTTAAAACCAAAAGACAGTTTCGATGTCATTTAGCGGAACGGACACAACTGGAGCTACACTTATCGGATTGGAATGCAATTTATACCATTTCGAAGCTAAGACAAGGACCTAAAACTTTCATGAAGACCACTCAGTCCAGTTCTCACCCTAACTAGGTCAAATTTACCAAAACAACTCCAGATTTTCCAGTTCGAAACTCACTGTGAAATTCAACGAGCGGTCCTGATTCATTCACTCATATCTCAGCACACACAACTCCAATTCAGGTAATTCCAAAGCCATTAGAAATCTAAGACACAAGGATAGAATTCTTAAGAAGACATCAACAACCAAATCAGTAGTATTACTGGTCAAAACAACCAATTACAGAATCTGATTAGCATGTTCGGATAGAAACAGGGCAGCAGGGGTATTTTGGTCTTTTCACAGGCTACGTTGCTCCGATTGAGTTGAAATTTTGCAGGCTACTATAAAAACGCATTCTATACAACTTTCATGTTTTGGGCAAGAGCTGATTCGGCCTCTAACATGCTCAAATAAAACCGGACAGAACAGGGTCATTCAAAACCCTAACCTGGAATTCATGCATTCAAGTGCTAATCTTCCCCAAAACAACATCTAAAACAACTAAAAACCACTAATAAGCAATTAATTGAAGTAAAGAGGATGTTATTGGCAAAATACCTTAAAACCCCAAGAAATTTGGTAGCTTAGTGCTTCCCTTTCCAAAACAACTCCACCAATCCTTCTTAATCCTTTCTAGCAAGAAGTTTTATGGAGTAATTTAAGATGCTAATGGTTGGAACTCAAGATTGGGCAAAAATTTGAAGATGCAAGATAAAAGGTTTTGCTTGATGTTTCCTCTTCAAGGTTCAGCCAAAGCAAGCAATAAAATGGAGAAATTTTGGTCAATTTTGATTTATTGGTAAAGTTGGTCCAAAGGTCAAAGTCCAACCAAATAACAAAGTGACACTTGTCACTCTCATTAATGCTACTCTATCCTTTTGTCTCTCCAACTCTCATCCATTTGGGTAACCCCTAATCATCTCTTAACACCTAGTAAATTAATCTCTGACTACTAAACTTAACCTAATCGACCGAATTTTATCGAACTTACCACACTAGTGGGTCCCACATCCGGTATATACTCTTAAAAGCTCATGAATTAACTTATACTAGACAAATACTTTTAAAAACCCTATTTACTCATAAACTTATTTAGAAATTTTTTCCTACTAAAGAAAATGCAGAAAAACGTGCGATTAAATAAAATAAAACCCTGGAGAATATAAAAATTTACGGGTTCTCACATATAGTCCTGAATAGTACGCTTGTGGGTTTATCTAGTTTTATTGTTTTGAAATTTTGAGTCCTGGCGCGAGCTAGACAGGCGTCCCGCCGATACCCTAGGGTTCGCCCTTGGGAGAAGTGGGGGCGTCACACACGGACACTCACCAAAAGTGAAGCTCAAAAGTCAAGTTGGGAATCGAAGTCCACGTCCTCGCTAAACCCTAAAAGACCAAGTTTTAAAACTATAATACAAGTTTTTGGTTTATATAAGAAAGATTATCTGGTATACAACTAGTTCATCTTCTCGGAATAAATCAACAATTCTCTTAGAATTAAAACTAGTAGAAGTGATAAAATATTTCGTATGGTTTCTTTAAAGGTACTTTCTTTCTAGAGGTGCAAACCAGAACCAACTTACTTCAAATAAGGTTTCTTGCCGAGCAAGTTTTCTACGCCTTTCATTTAAAATTATTAAAATCTCGTGTTTTTGATAATTTCCTTTAAAACAACTAGCCAGGGACAATTTTACGAAAAATCTAGAGTTTAGAAGTTAGTGCAATTATTTTCTAAAAGTAATAAGGCTAGTTTAAGCCAAGGAAAGAATTAACTAGTTGGCAAGGTTTTAAAAATCCCGACACTCGAATTTTAGCATTATCGTACTATACTCAATTCTATAGCTTGATACTAGGACAAAGTATTTCAACAAAGCTTGGTTTAAAAGTACTCGAGTTCAAAGGACCAAAACGGACTTCATGATTCCAATTCACTTGCACATTATATTCCAATTTGCCAATATAGAAAAATCACAATTCAAACATCAATTTCACTAGGGCTTCATCAATCATTAGCCCTAGGTCTCAACAAGTTCAATTCTAATAAAAAATTAAACAAAGGAAGTTCAAGACATCAAAACAATTCCAGACCACAGGTCATGGACTTTCCAAGTGCATTTCGGCCAAATCACTTAAACAATATTCATAATACATACACATAATTCGGAAAACACTCACTAAGGATTCAAATGACTACTCTCGAGTCTCAAGTTGGTTTCCTGGTTCATGGCTACTTCCTAGTACAAGTTAATAAGTTCAAAGTAAATATATAATTTGTAGTCGATTATTTGTTATTCTTTTATTTAAACTTACTAAAATCAAGTTTGACCTTAAAATACAACCATAACATTCTTAATAATTATTTATCATATTATTTTCGAAACTTATTGACTTTATTATTTTTAAACCATGAAATACCCATCTTCAAGTTTATAAACTTGTATAATGTTTAAACTAATATACTTTCTCAATCTAGTATAAATTATGGCTTATAGATACTCCATTTTCCTTTTTAAGACTAACTAAGCTCTAGGTTGTTTGTGAATTAAATTTTGTTTCACAACCTTAACTTCTCAAGTTTTATAGTCTCTTAAATATTATAAAAACCAATTTAAGTGATTAGGAGCCATTTCGTGTATATAGTCATAATAAATTAGCTTAGAGTTTCTAAAACATTATATGAGTCTTAATCTCATTACCAATTCAACCATTCAACATAATTCAGCAATATTACTTCAAAATCCATTAGGTTTGGTAGCTCTAAAACAAGGTTAACGTTCATATATAAATTTTAAGATCTTATAAAACATTTGAGCTAAGATTAAATCATTTCATTCTAATCTTAATAATTGAAGCTGATGGAACTTTTATTTCTTCCCTTTTAGACTGAACTAGACTCTAGTTTGCATGTTATTCCTATTTGTTCCACTTCACTAGCCCTTCGAGTTTTAAATTCTTTAAAGTATTCAAAACAAGGTTAAGATGCTACAAACGGATATATATATATATTTATATGCATAGTTACAACAAACTATCTTAGGCTTTTGTTCAAAACTTCAACGAAAGTTCATCTCTTCCATGTTTCGGCCAACAAGTATAAGTTCCAGCAATATCATTCAAATTGTTCAACAAAGCTCCACGGTTTACTTGCTTAAAACACCAAGTACTTAATATACATTCTATCTAACTAAACTAGAGAAAATAACACACAAGTTCAGTAAGTATTTCCACCAAGAAGCCACGCACAAAATCTGTCATCAGCTATGGTATTGAACAAGTAAAACTTCTAGCCGTGTAGCAGTTTAATATGCAACATTTTTCTCCACAATTTCTTCAGTTTTAACTCCAGCTTATCATGCCAAATACAAGTATTAAACTACCGAGTGGCTTTAAATATCAGATGTGAAAGTTTGAAAGAAAAACTGATCCTAAGTTTATTTCTCCCTCTCGGCTTTCTTAACAGTTTTCTTCAGCTAAAAATTCACCATGCATGTTGGAATTAATGTGTTAGAAGGTGTTTGAACCACAAGACAAGACCCTGTAACCAAACTCTATGGAGAAAACTGGAAAATTTTCATCTATCCTCCTTCGGCCAGCTTAGCAGAAACTTCCAACTATTTCTTGCAAAATTTCTTACTCAATTAATCAATTCTGCTCTTGTTTCTCAGACAACACAAGGAAGTAAATATACAGCTTGAGTTTCTAGAAGAAAGTTACTCCATACATTTGGTTACTAAGCTGCAAATTTCAGTCTCTTCCTCTCGGATGAAGCTGGAAAAATTCCAGCATGTTTCTTCATGCGGTCTCAACCCAAAGTTCCACCTTTTCCCCAAGTTTTCTTCAACTAAACTTCCCAAAACATCAGAAGCCAACGTATTACATGCAAAACCTATCATTAGTTTCCATTTTTACAATAATAATAGGCTGTAACTCAACATGCAAGCTCACGATTCCCCAACTTCAGTCCAACTCCTATTTTACTTCCCTATCAGAATTCCGCTCATCTAAATCTTGTTATTCCTGGCTAAAACACAACATGCAGCCCCTATTCTCAGTTATATTCAAGAAATAAAAGGGTGGTTACAGATTCTAACCTTTTCTCTCCTAAAGCTCGATAATTACAGATTACTTTCCTCTCCCTCAACTCTGGCTCCTCCAACTCTTGCACCTGCTATTCTTTTTTCCCCACTGACGTAGCTGATACGCGAAGTTGCCGACTGTTTTTCTCTTCTTACTCACTCGGTTATGGCTGGAAAGAACCAGAGATGCTCCTTCACTCTCGCTCTCTCTCACAGTTTCGGGTATGAAGAAGAAAGAAAGCTTCGCTCTCTGTTTTCTTTCATTAGTTTCCTCTCGGTCGATAATACCGAAGTAGCTGATCACTCCAACTCCCTCTTCAGTCGGTGGTTGATAGAACCAAAGTTTCTCCACTCGGTCTTATTGATTAAGAATGACCAGACTATTTCTTTTCGGTGGCTAGTGGTAGACAAGAACAAATAAGGTGAGCTCCTTTCGGTTCCTACGCCTAAAAGAACTCCAATTCACGTCCTCATTCCACCGTTTATGCTTAGCAGCTTTGGTGTCTGTTTTCTCTAATTCTTCCTTCAAACACCGCCCAGCTTTTTACCAAATAATACTCCTTACTTAGTTCCTTTCCAATTTCTTCCTTAGGTCGCATGGTAGTTAGTCTGAAGTTTAAGGTTGGTTTGGTCTTTTAATTTTAGTTCATTTGTTTGCCATGAGTCCAAAATTTTGTTGTCTCACACATTAACTCCAAATTTCATTTATTCAAATTTGTATGTACCTTGAAAGATTTTGTTTATATCGATCTAGTGATTTCCACACATTTAGCTTTAAGGAAAATCAATTAATCATGTCACTTATTAAACTATTTAATATATTCAAATGGCTCAAATTACAATATGCATATCATATGTTTATTCGATTCATATAAATTTTTCTTTTTACACCATTCTATCATTTTGCTTATTATTTTATTTATTATATCATCATTTTTTTTCCTAAATTTTCAATTCTATAGGAATTCAATTAGGCATTTAATTTACCCATTCATTTGTTACATGTAATATTTCTAATAACGGATTAAACGTAATGAAATAAATTCAAAGTATACACATAAATTTCCGAGTTCTCACAATGACATCATACCCCTTAATAGCTAAGCTCATCAAATCGGCCAACAATTTCTGCTCTCCAACCCATATCTCACAATCTCTATACATCAAGTTAGCAATAAAACGTTGATCCCCAGTAGGCGTTCTAACCTCCAAGTCATAAGGTAACTTAATTGGCTTCACATCTATCCCACTCTTGGGAAGTCTTGTGCTTAGAACCAACGTCTCCACCACTGTTTACCTGGAGCACAATGGCTCTCTATTACTGTTGGATTGTTAATTGATCAATTTAAGCGTTGGATGTTTAAGTACAATGATTTCACTAGCTCACAAGAGCAATATACGTACCTTTGATCATTGATTCATGATATCATCTAAATGCGTTATTGTGACGCTTATTTGCTTACTGATTTTACGGGACACTCGCTGAGCTTCTAGCTCACCCCAAAAATATTTTTCTCCCCACAGGGCTCGAGGCAAAGGAAGTGCTTGTTGTAATTATTCATGTGACTGGATGAATATATCTCCTGTACAATTTGAATTTAGTTTTATCTTGTGTAATATTTTGGATTGATATTGTAATTATTTGCGAATTGAGGACTTTTGTCTTATTCGGGGAATTCTACCAATACTTGAGATTTGTAAAGTATGTAAGTATACGTTCTAAGCTTGAGAAATGTTATTTCGTTTATTATTGAGGTTGTACTCTATGTTATTTTATGTGAGTGTTGTAATTTATTTGTGGACAGTAGTGAGTCCGGCGAGAGCTGGGCAGGCGGTCCGCCGAACCCTTTGGTTCGCCTTAGGGGGAGGTGGGGTTGTCACAAAATACCGATTGAACTTAATACTTGTTTTCAATACTTGACCAATGTGATCGAATGATATGTGATTGGTTTGATCGGGCAAGGGTGTACTTTATCGCACTTGCCCTAATGTACCATATTCTTGTTCATTGATTGAAAGGGACTTGATGTATATGCATATGATTCGTATCTTGTCTAGAATTCCAGAAACCCTGTGGCTAGTTAATCAAGTCGAGCCGGCAAGGGTTCGGTCGATTCGATAACGAACCTTGGGTCTTTAGTTTTTGTCGAGTGGAGTGTTATCTCCTCGACTAATCGGTATACTGGAGTATTACCACCAGTGTTTATCTTGGAGTTCGGGCCCGGTAAGGGGTTTGGTTGGTGGACGGAGATTGGAGGTAAGTGGTGTACTACTGGACTAGTTACCTTACTTGAAAGTTGACGAAGTGTCAACTACTATATGATCAAGCTATGGTGGAGCTAGTTTACAAGAGCAACTGTATCCTTTTATATGAAATGCTGAATATTTAATGTTTGGTCATCCGAAGTGTTATTGCTCATTTTCTTGATTTGTTAATGCTTGCTACTTTACTATTATGATATTGTCACTTGTACTTATTGGTCAACTTGCTATTTGGGACCTCACTGAGCTTTAGCTCACTTTATTAGTTTTATTTTCCTTACAGGGGGTACGAGCGAGGCATTATACTTGTACAGGCTAGCGTAGTCTAGTTTTTTTGAAATTTTGTAATTGTACTCAAACTAGTCGCCCGATTAGAGTTGAATGTATTTGAAACTCCAATCTTTTGATGTATTTGGGATTGTATGGAAATTTGAGATAGAAATGAATGTATTTATATGTTTCAAATTTGACAACTGTTGATTTATTTACGTGAAGAAGTTGTGAATTATATTATCCGAATTAATGAATGAGTCCTGGCGAGAGTTGGGCAGGCGGTCCGCTAAACCCTGGGATACGCCGTAGGGGATGGTGGGGTCGTCTCAAACTCAGTCATGGGTCCCGCAATCCTAGAAAAATCTTTGATAAACCTCCGGTAATACCCTGCTAACCCTAAGAAACTTCGAATTTCAGTAGGGTTTTCCGGTTTCTTCCACTTAAAAGCTGCTTCAACTTTGGTCGGATCTACCTTAATTCCGTCGTTGGAGATTATATGACCTAAGAATGTTACTTCCTTCAATCGGAATTTACATTTGCTAAACTTAGCATGCAACTGACGTTCCCACAAAGTTTGCAAAACAATTCTCAAATGTTTCTCATGATCCTCCAGAGTTTTAATATACACTAGTATATCGTCAATAAATACCACCTCAAACTAGTCCAGATAAGGCTTAAAGATATGGTGCATTAAATCCATAAAAGCTGCAGGAGCATTAGTCAATCCAAATGGAATTACTGCAAACTAAAAGTGTCTGTACCTTAAATTAAAGGCAATTTTAGGTATATTTTTTTCCAAAATTCTCAACTGATAATAACCCTGCCGAAGATCCAACTTTGAGAATCCTACAGCCCCTTGTAATTGGTCAAACAATTCATCAATGTGGAGTAAAGGGTACTTTTTCATAAGGATAACATCTTTCAGGCCTCGGTAGTCTATGCACAACCTTAAACTCCCATCTTTCTTTATAACAAACAACATTGGAGCACCCCACGGTGAATCACTTTCTTTTATAGAGCCTCACTCTAGAAGATCCTGAAATTGCAATTTCAACTCTTTCAATTCGGCTGGAGCCATTCTATAAGGCGTCTTAGAGATAGGTGCTACTCCGGGAGCCACATCGATTTTAAAAGCTATTTTTCTTTCAGGTGGCAAAGATTCTAGTTCCTCGTGAAAAACATCCGGATACGCCTTAACCACTGGCATGTCTTCTAATATCACCTTATCACCAGGAGTATTTATAAGAAAAGCCAAATATCCTTGAGCTCCTTTACTCAACATTTTTCTAGCTCGAATTCCTGAAATAAAAGCAGATGAGGCTAATCTACCCCTTACATTCAATTTTAGGGTTGCCTATCCCGGAATACACAGTTCTACCATTTTCATCTTACAATTCAACTGAGTATGGCAACGGGCTAACCAGCCTAGTCCTAGGATGACATGATACCCCTTAATAGCTAAGCTCATCAAATCGGCCAACAATTTCTGCTCTCCAACCCATATCTCACAATCTCTATACATCAAGTTAGCAATAAAACTTTGATCCCCAGTAGGCGTTCTAACCTTCAAGTCATAAGGTAACTTAATTGGCTTCACATCTATCCCACTCTTGGGAAGTCTTGAGCTTAGAACCAACGTCTCCACCACTATTTACCTAGAGCACAATGGCTCTCTACTACTGTTGGATTGTTAATTGATCTATTTGAGCGTTGGATGTTTAAGTACAATGATTTCACTAGCTCACAAGAGCAATATACGTACATTTGATCATTGATTCGTGATATCATCTAAATGCATTATTGTGACGCTTATTTGCTTACTGATTTTACTAGACACTGGCTAAGCTTCTAGCTCACCGCAAAAATATTTTTCTCCCCACAGGGCCCGAGGCAAAGGAAGTGCTTGTAGTACTCATTCATGTGACTGGATGAATATCTCTTGTACAGTTTGAATTTAGTTTTATCTTGTGTAATATTTGGGATTGATATTGTAATTATTTGCGAACTGAGGACTTTTGTCTTATTCAAGGAATTGTACCACTACTTGTGATTTGTAATGTATGTAAGTATACGTTCTAAGCTTGGGAAATGTTATTTCGTTTGTTATTGAGGTTGTACTCTATGTTATTGGATGTGGGTGTTGTAATTTATTTGTGGACTGTAGTGAGTCCCGGCGAGAACTGGGCGGGCGGTCAGCCGAACCCTTCGGTTCGCCTTAGGGGGAGGTGGGGTCGTCACAAAATACCGATTGAACTTAATACTTGTTTTCAATACTTGGCCAATGTGATCGAATGATATGTGATTGGTTTGATTGGGCAAGGTGTACTTTATCGCACTTGCCCTAATGTACCATATTCTTGTTCATTGATTGGAAGTGACTTGATGTATATGCATATGATTCGTATCTTGTCTAGAATTCCAAAAACCCTGTGGCTAGTTAATCAAGTCGAGCCGACAAGGGTTTGGTCGATTCAATAACAAAACCTGGGTTTTTAGTTTTTGTCGAGTGGAGTGTTATCACCTCGACTAATCGGTATACTGGAGTATTACCACCAGTGTTTATCTTGGAGTTCGGATCCGGTAAGGGGTTTGGTTGGTGGACGGAGATTGGAGTTAAGTGGTGTACTACTGGACTAGTTACTTACTTGAAAGTTGACGAAGTGTCAACTACTATATGATCAAGCTATGGTGGAGCTAGTTTACAAGAGCAACTGTATCCTTTTATATGAAATGCTGAATATTTAATGTTTGGTCATCCGAAGTGTTATTGCTCATTTTCTTGATTTGTTAATGCTCGCTACTTTACTATTATGATATTGTCACTTGTACTTATTGGTCAACTTGCTATTTGGGACATCACTGAGCTTTTGCTCACTTTATTAGTTTTGTTTTCCTTACAGGGGGTACGAGCGAAGCGTTAGACTTGTACAGGCTAGCGTAATCTAGTTTTTTTGAAATTTTGCAATTGTACTAACACTAGTCGCCCGATTAGGGTTGAATGTATTTGGGATTGTATGAAAATTTGAGATAGAAATGAATGTATTTGTATGTTTCAAATTTGACAATTGTTGATTTATTTGCGTTAAGAAGTTGTGAATTATATTATCCGAATCAATGAGTGAGTGCTGGCGAGAGTTGGGCAGGCGGTCCGCTAAACCCTGGGATACGCCATAGGGGAGGGTGGGGTCGTCACAAACTCAGTCATAGGTCCCGCAATCCTAGAAAAATCTTTGATAAACCTCCGGTAATACCCTGCTAACCCTAAGAAACTTCGAACTTCAATAGGGTTTTCCGGTTTCTTCCACTTAGAAACTGCTTCAACTTTGGTCGAATCTACCTTAATTCCGTCCTTGGAGATTATACGACCTA